>NC_056747.1:4385695-4445695 GCF_019279795.1 Protopterus annectens | reverse complement strand
TTTACTAGATATTACAACTAGTATTGAACTTATTTACCCCCATGACCTGCCACATGGTGCAACATTTACCAGATATTACAACTAGTACTGAATGTATTTACCCCAGGACCTGCCACATGGTGCAACATTTACCAGATATTACAACTAGTACTGAATGTATTTACCCCAGGACCTGCCACATGGAGTAACATTTACTAGATATTACAACTAGCACTGAATGTATTTACTCCAGGACCTGCCACATGGTGCAACATCTACCAGATATTACAACTAGTACTGAATGTATTTACCCCAGGACCTGCCACATGGAGTAACATTTACTAGATATTACAACTAGTATTGAACTTATTTACCCCTATGACCTGCCACATGGTGCAACATTTACCAGATTTTACAACTAGTACTGAATGTATTTACCCCAGGACCTGCCACATGGTGCAACATTTACCAGATATTACAACTAGTACTGAATGTATTTACCCCAGGACCTGCCACATGGAGTAACATTTACCAGATATTACAACTAGTACTGAATGTATTTACTCCAGGACCTGCCACATGGTGCAACATTTACCAGATATTACAACTAGTACTGAATGTATTTACCCCAGGACCTGCCACATGGAGTAACATTTACTAGATATTACAACTAGTATTGAACTTATTTACCCCCATGACCTGCCACATGGAGTAACATTTACCAGATATTACAACTAGTACTGAATGTATTTACCCCAGGACCTGCCAGATGGTGTAACATTTACCAGATATTACAACTAGTACTGAATGTATTTACCCCAGGACCTGCCACATGGTGCAACATTTACCAGATATTACAACTAGTACTGAATGTATTTACCCCAGGACCTGCCACATGGAGTAACATTTACTAGATATTACAACTAGTATTGAACTTATTTACCCCCATTACCTGCCACATGGAGTAACATTTACCAGATATTACAACTAGTACTGAATTAATTTACCCCAAGACCTATCACATGGAGTAACATTTACCAGATATTACAACTAATACTGAACATATTTACCCCAAACCTGTCACATGGAGTACGATTTACCAGATATTACTACTAGTATTGAATGTATTTACCCCAGGACCTGCCACATGGTACAACATTTACCAGATATTACAATTAGTATTGAACGTACTTATCCAAGGATGTGTCACATGGAGTAAGATTTACCAGATATTACAACCAGTACTGAACGTATTTACCCCAGGACCTACCACATGGAGTAAGATCTGCCAGATATTACAACGAGTACTGAATGTATTTACCACAGTTGCCACATGGAGTAAGATTTACCAGATATTACAACTAGTATTGAACTTATTTACCCCAGGACCTTCCACATGGAGTAACAACTTGCCAGATATTACAACTAGTATTCATAGGAAGTTACTAGGCTATTGGCCCTGAAGCCCTTATAAGCCTAGCCAAGAGTTTAGCCTATGCACAGACAAATCATCACCCGATGTTCCCTGTCCAGCAGAGACATGGGTGGAATCCCAGGGATGCAATTTCTATTTCCCATCCAGTTATCCAGACTGCGCTAAAAAAGGGGTACAGAGGTACTCTGCTTGATGTGGAGAGGGAGTATACTCCATAGATGGGGGAATATCTGGGACACAAATCTGTCCCGCCAGCAGTGGGAGGGTGGCTTAATGGCTAAGGTGTTTGCCTTACAAACACAAGGTGCAGGGTTTGAGTCTGACAAGGGATAACTGGCTAGGCTTAAAATGGCTCGCAAGGGCAGTTAGCTTAGTACTAAACTATGAACCTATGTCACAGACCAGGTTGAGGCCACGTGTGTGGGCTACTCGAGCAGAGCTTGACTTGCAGATATGCAGCAGTCCCATGAAGGCTGGGTCCGAGATTGCCTTGTATGCCAGACAGAGGTCACCTCTGAGGAGTCTGTATAAAACAGAGTAGAGGGATAGGGCTTCTAGCCTGTGTATGGTAGGGTAGATTTTTGAGGCCCTGGATTCTCCTGGTGAGGAACCTCTGTGGTCTCTCCAGCTGCTGCATGTGCATTGCGAGGTACATGCCGAATGGGGCGCTGTACTCAATAATTGGCCTTACAAGGGAAGAATACAGGGATGTTATGACCTCCTTGTCCCTGGAGGAGATACCCTTACTTATGAGGTAGACCATGTAGAAAGCTTTCTGTACAATGGAAGCAACATGCTGGTCATAAATCAGGCTGCTATCAATCTGGGTGCCTAAATCCCTCACGGCTGACTGCATTTTTAGAACATTGCTATTAAAGTGATAATTTGTGGGGACATCTCTATCCCCAAAGGGGATAATGATGCATTTGTTTCTATTCAGCTTGAGGCCATGTTTCTGGCACCAGTCATTTGCTTGGGTGAGACCCTCTTGGAGGATGTCCACATCACTATGGGAATTGATGACAGCTCCCAACTTGCAGTCATCTGCAAATTTGGTCAGACATAGCCCAATGGTTTTGTCCTGTACCTCAGAAAAGTATATCCCAAATAACAGAGGCCCCAAGACCGAACCCTGGGATACACCACTAGATAAGGGTCTATTGCTTGAGATGGCTTCCCCTATTTTGACTAGGTGGGTTCTATCAGTGAGCCAGTTGGCTACCCATCTGGTAACATACGGATTGATGCCTAGTTGAGAGAGTCATTTACCCCAGGATGTGCCACATGGAGTAACATTTACCAGAAATTACAACTAATATTGAACATATTTATACCCCAGGACCTGCCACATGGAGTAAGATTTACCAGATATTACAACTAGCATTGAACGTACTTACCCCAGGATGTGCCACATGGTGTAACATTTACCAGATATTAGAACTAGTATTGAACTTATTTACCAGATATTAGAACTAGTATTGAACTTATTTACCAGATATTACAACTAGTATTGAATTTATTTACCAGATATTAGAATTAGTATTGAACTTATTTACCAGATATTAGAACTAGTATTGAATTTATTTACCAGATATTAGAATTAGTATTGAACTTATTTACCAGATATTACAACTAGTATTGAACTTATTTACCAGATATTACAACTAGTATTGAACTTATTTACCAGATATTAGAACTAGTATTGAACTTATTTACCAGATATTACAACTAGTCTTGAACTTATTTACCAGATATTAGAATTAGTATTGAACTTATTTACCAGATATTAGAACTAGTATTGAATTTATTTACCAGATATTAGAATTAGTATTGAACTTATTTACCAGATATTACAACTAGTATTGAACTTATTTACCAGATATTAGAACTAGTATTGAACTTATTTACCAGATATTAGAACTAGTATTGAACTTATTTACCAGATATTACAACTAGTATTGAACTTATTTACCAGATATTACAACTAGTATTGAACTTATTTACCAGATATTAGAACTAGTATTGAACTTATTTACCAGATATTACAACTAGTATTGAACTTATTTACCAGATATTAGAACTAGTATTGAACTTATTTACCAGATATTAGAACTAGTATTGAACTTATTTACCAGATATTACAACTAGTATTGAACTTATTTACCAGATATTACAACTAGTATTGAACTTATTTACCAGATATTACAACTAGTATTGAACTTGTTCACTTTTTTCAAAAAGTACAGTTGTGTACACGTACCATAAATATAGATGTTCAAGTGTATTCTCTGTTGCAGTCATTACATTAGGGTAATCTGCTGGCAGGTTGCCCTTAGTCATCCTGAATAACAAAGTCTTGGGTCCTGCATCAGTTGCTGTCTCCTCTTCCATGACGTCAGGGGTATAAAACAGCCAACGCCATTTTAATCAGTTTTTCTTGCCCCAGATGTCAGGTGCCCCTCAAATGGGGAGCAAAAAAAAAAAAAAAATATATATATATATATATATATATATATATATATATATATATATATATGCATGTAATTTAGAACACAAAAAGTTTACCTCCATCTAAAAGCAAATACACCAAAAAGGCTTTTGAGCATACGAAAAAAGAGGTATAATAATAAAGAAAGGGGGCTGGCGGGTGGGTAACCCGGACTGCAACAGTGAATGCACTCGAATATCTACATTTATGGTAAATGTACACAACTGTACTATGTTCTTCGTGTTTCACTGTTGCAGTCATTACATTTGGGTAGAATCCCAAAGCTATGGTTGGGAGGATGGATTTATACAGCATTAGGACCGGCTATAAGGCCCTGTAAAACAGCAGTGATAAAGCCAGCTCTGGATTTAGAAAAGAGAGGTAAATGGTAATGTTCTGTGAACGTATGAACTGAGCTCCAAGTAGCAGCTTCTAGAATGTCTCTGGTAGAAACCCCTCTAAGAAAAGCTGCAGAAGTAGATGCAGCCCTGGTGGAATGGGATCTGATCCCCTTGGGGACAGTTTTATCATGGTGTGTGTAGCAGAAACAAATACAATGGCTTATCCATTTTGAAATAGTCTGCTTTGAGATAGCCTTCCCTTCTGCTCCTGCAGCAAATGCCACCAGTAGTTGCTCAGACTTTCTTAGAGATTTTGTCCTGTTTAAGTAGAATCTTAGTTGTCTGTGTGCATCCAATGAATGCAGAATCCGCTCCCCCTTGTTCTGCAGATTTGGGAAAAAGGTTGGCAGATGAATGGTCTGGTTAAGAGCCACACTGGATACCACCTTAGGCATAAAAGAAGGATTGGTCCTGAGGGCTACCCTGTCCAAATAAAAGATAATGAAAGACTCCACTGCCATAAGAGCCTGTAGTTCTGAAATCCTTCTAGCTGAAGTGTCGACTAAAAGAAAGGCTGTCTTCCAAGAAAGAAATTTTATGTCTGCAGTAGCAGCTGGTTCAAAAGGAGGTAGGGTGAGTTTTTCCAGCACAAAATTGAGGTCCCATGCAGGTGCTGAAGCTCTCCTGGGAGGTCTCAAATTATTGGCCCCTCTGAGGTACTGCTTTAGCAGGGGATGAGAAAAGAGAGGAGGCTCTGTGTTGTAATGAGCCGAGATGGCAGAGGCATGGATTTTTATAGAAGAAAAAGATAAGCCCTTGTGAAGCATCTCAGTTAAATATTGCAGAATCTGAGAAATATTGGGCATTGCTGTGTTTATTCCTTGTGCCTGGTTCCAGGCACAGAATCTCTTCCATTTATCAGCATAAGATTGTCTAGTACTAAAGATTCAGAGTTTGGAGCTGAGTGTGCAGAATTTTACAGTTCTGCTGAGACAATAGATGAGGAGTCTGGGGCAAGTACCACGGAGGAAGGTGTGACACACATTCCTTACAAGTGGGTACCAGTGTTGGCGTGGGCAATCTGGAGCAATCAGAATCATTTTTGTTTTTTCCTGTCTGACTTTTAGTAAAACCTTGGAGAGCAGAGGCAGATGGGGAAAGGCATAGACTGATAGGTTTTTCCAGCTGAAGGATAGAGCACCCACTTTCCAAGCTTTTTTGTGAGGAATTCTTGTGCATAATTTGTCTAACTGGTAGTTTTGGGGAGAGGCAAAAAGATCTATGTCTGGGCTCCCCCATTTTTGTGTCAACATGCTGAAGATTTGCGGATCCAATTTCCATTCGAGTGGGTCCATAAGATTACTGCTTAGGTCTGCCAGAGTATTTTGCTTTCCTGGCAGGAATTGAGCTTGTAGCTGTATTTGGCAAGTCAAGGCTGTGTTCCATAAGGCCATGGGTAGTCTGCAAAGGGGGTATGAATGGGTACCCCCCTGCTTGTTTATGTACCACATTACTGTGGTGTTGTCCGTCTTCATCAGTAGTTGCCCTGGATGAAGGAAGTCCTTGAAGGCTGTCAGAGCATTCTGAATAGCTAGCATCTCTTTCTGGTTGATATGCAGATACATTCGGTTTGGGCTCCATTTGCCCTGAATGCATCTCCCTGCCCAGTGGGCCCCCCAAGCAGAAACTGATGCATCTGTAGTTAGGGTTTGGGTGACAGGGGGTAGAATGAATGACAGTCCCTTGTTTTGGTGACATGTCTCTGCCCACCAAAGGAACTCCTGTTGCAGGCAAGGAATGAGAGGAATCATTGTTTCCAGGCTGTGACAATGTTGACTCCATAAGCTTTTTAGGTACCATTGAAGTTTCCTCATATGCAGTCTTGCATATGGAATTAGTAAAATGCAGGACACCATGAACCCCAAAGCCTGCAGAATTTGTCTTGCAGATAGCTGGGTTTTTGTGGCCACTTGTTTAAAGTATGCTGTCAGTTGAACTTGTTTGTCTGGCGTGAGGTAAGCCATCTAGGCAGTTGTATTCAAGCTTGCACACAGGAATGTAATTATTTGAGAGGGTACCAGTTGTGATTTCTTTTCGATTATGGTGTACCCTAGGCATGTTAGAAGCCTTTTTACAAATGCCAGATGTTGGAGAAGAGTGTCCTTGTCCTCTGCCTGAATTAGACAATTGTCCAGATAAGGATAAATTTGAACGTTTCTTTGTCTGCAAAATGCAATCACTGGTGCCAGGCACTTTGTGAAGACCGTGGGCGCAGTAGATAAGCCAAAGGGCAGTGCAGAGAATTGGTAATGCAAATAGCCTGCTTTGAAGCGGAGATATCTTCTGCAAGATTCCCTGATTGGGATATGCAGGTAAGCCTCTAGAGTTACCAACCAGGCATTCTTGCCTAGCATAGGCAGTAGCTGTTGTAGAGTCAGCATCTTGAATTTTGGAATGTACAGAAATGTATTTAGAATGGATAAGTCCAGAATTGGAGGCCATGATTTGTCTTTTCTGGGTACCAGGAAAAGTCTTGAATAAAAACCTTGTCCTTTTTCCTTTTCTGGTACTGATTGCATAGCCCCCATATCCATGAGGGACATGACCTGTTTCTGGGCCTCTGCCCAATGATTTTGAGGCAGATCTGGCCATCCGTTTGGAGTTGGCAACATGTGGAAATTAAATCTGTACCCCTGGGATACTGTATTTAACACCCATTTGTCCTGGGTAATTTGATGCCAATTTTGAGCATGAAGTGCTAGTTTTCCCCCCAAAGGGGCTGCCAAAAGATAAGTGCTTGGAAATGGCAGAGGAAAGTCATTGAGACTGTTTACCATAGGGTGGTGCTTTGCTACTCCCTGATTTGGAGGTGGAGGCACCCTATTGTTTTGTCTTGTAAGATCCTTGTGACTGAAACCTGGAGCCCTTGGAGTGTCTGGTTTTGACCTGAGAGGCTCTGTTGGGTACTGAAAAGGACCAGTTCTTAGTAGGCCACTGCCTACTGAACCTAGGTGGCTGCACTTGCAAGAAATATTTTACAGTTTGCATAGATTTAGCTTTGTCTTCCATCTTTTTCAAAACTTCTTCTGCCTTATTACCGAACAGACTGTCCTTCTGTAAAGGTGCATCCAGCAATTTAGCTTTAACATGATCAGGCAGATTTTGCTCCTTGAGCCAAGCATGCCTTCTTATCACAGATCCAGTTACAAGAGGCCTCCAAGGAATCAAAACCACATTGCAAAGTATGCTTTCCAACTTGTTCAGCTGAATGCAATAAATCCTGTAACTTTATTTTCCACATAATCAGAAATCAACATAATTTTCTGTTTCAGTAAGCCTATGACATACTTTTGATATTTAAGCATATGAAATTGACAGTTTAAAAACCTGATTGCCATGTTGCAGACGTATCAACCTTCTTACCCCATCTATCCAGTGCCCTAGGAGTCTCTATCAGAAGGGGTAGGATTTTTAGCAGTAGAAGCCTTAACACCCTTGGGACCCTGAGAAATAGTTTCAAGGTCAGCAGTAGGATTTTTGAAAAAAAACTTGTGGGAGTCAGGAACCCTGTAATATCTGTCTGGCTTACTAGGAGCCAGAGGCAGGGAATCAGGAGCCATGCTGGATTCTGAGAAAACATCATCAACAATGTCTAAAACAGGAGGTATAGCCAAAGGCCTATGCTGAGGAAGAAGAAGAAAATCCTTAAGCCTCATTTTGGATTCTGAAAAATCCTGACTCTCCCAATGAAAATGATCCCTTAAGGTATACAAAGTCTCTGCAAAAGAAAAATCTTCAGGAGAAGAAGCAGAAGGGATGGATTCTTCTGCATCAGAGTTCTCATAAGGGGGAATAGAAAAATTCAGACCAGAAGAGGAATCAGATGAAATGGAAACCTGATCTGAAGATTCATAATCAGTGCCTTGCCTAGGCCTCTTAGCAGGTGGGGGTTGGGAACCCCTGATCAAGGTAATTAAATCCTCAGCCATTTTGATCATTTGTTTTTCAGGCATAGAGACCTGAGCACGTGGCTCATGCGTTGGTTTTTTAGACACAGAAGTTGGTTTTGACCTTGTTTTTGATGATGGCGTCAGTTTAATATACAAATCTTTAGGCCTGAAAACACCCTCAGAAGCCGGTGCCTGCTCAGCAGCTCTGGACCCATCCAAAGGAGAGACATCCGCGGGTTCAATAAGGGTCTCGACAGAGGCCTGCGACTCAAAAGTAGCGGGCATCAGGGACTGCGAAAGTGCATCACTGAGTACCGGCGAACTGGCTTAGGAGAAGCTTCGTTGTCGGTTTTGTACCTCAACGGTCTGTCTGTCTTTTTCTTCGCGTTTTTTGTGAATTCCAGTAGTCAGATTGTTAACAGATGACATTTCAGGATAGTTAAATCTTGAACCAAAGTATTTAGAAGCAAAAATATACCGACGCTTAATAGTGCGTTGATTAAATTTAGCACAAAACTGACAGCAAGGCACATTGTGGTCAGGGCCTAGACAAGGAATAGAGTACAAATGAAAATCCTTATGAGGTATTTGCTTCCCACAAGTAATACAATTATTAACTTTTACTGACATCGGTAAGGCGCAATAAAAAGTTTCCCCAATGGGGTACTTAGCTTTAGTTTGAAGACTTCGGATCTGAAACTCGAAAATGAAAATTTCAGGAGTCTGCCAACCGGCACTTGTGAACTGCTTCTGTTTCAGGCACCATGCGGCAAGAAAGACGGATTAAAATGGCATCGGCTGCATGTTTTATACCCCTGATGACGTGATGTCATGGAGGAGGAGACATCAACCGACGCAGGACCCAAGACTTTATTATTCAGGCTGACTGAGGGCAACCTGCCAGCAGATAACCCTAATGTAATGACTGCAACAGTGAAACACGAAGAACATATGCACCTTATGATCACTTCTCAACCAAAGCTAAATGAAATATTTCAGAGCTAGCACCATGTAAAATCCTCCCTTTTCACTCCTCCTATCTACATCATTTACCACTTTCCACATTATAACTCCCAGGAGCTCTGGTACAGAAAGACAGAGGCCTAAGACCCATGAACTACGACTGATCGCTCGCTAGAACACTCAAAAAGCTAAACTGGGGGTAGGAAACGAATGAAGGGCTGGTACCTCACTTGCCTATCCAAGGGAAGGTGCAGGACACCTGCTCAAAAACACATGCTCTGTTTGAATTCCACAGTGGAAAAGAACCCACAGAAGCACATGCTTCAAGAGGGCCGAGACATCTGTGTATCATGAGTGACTTTCCTGCAAAATGCCCAGTGTGACAGGAATTGGAATGAACAATGGCCAGGTTTGAAGCTCTAACCACAGTCAGATGAAACTACAACAATTCAAAAGAGCAATCAGGAGGAAGCTTGGTGATAAGATGTGTAGAATGGGGGATATATATATATATATATATATATATATATATATATATATATATATATATATATATATATGGGTTCTGTTCAGAATTTCAAAGCTCAAAACTTCGAATTTCATATGATCGAAATCTTGAACGGAGATCTCCCTTGTCCACGCTACAGTGCGATCCCAGAGTTGGTATATTTAAGTTGCAGGGGGTGTGGGGGGTGCAGGGGGTCTTGCCCCCCTTCATATACATGTTTTGGTGTGTTTTGGGGGGTGCAAAATTTCGAGATGCCAAGATCTCGAGATTCTTAACTCAATATTATGAAACTCGAGATTCTGGTATTTCAAAATTTTGTAGTGAACCCATATATATATATATATATATATATATATATATATATATATATATATATATATATGTGTATATATATATATATATATATCTTTATGGGTGTAGGACACATGCTCGACTAGCATATGTCCAAATTACAAAACATCGAACACACATACACAAAAGCGCTTAACATCGAAAAGCGCTTCTGTGTATATGTACTTCAAAAAAAAAAAAAAACTACGTTTCTGCACCCCCCCACTTTAATATTCTCACACCGAGATCGCACTACAGTGGGGAAAAGGGAATTTTCCCTTACCCACACTGTAGTCCGACAGAGGCGCATACACGGAAGTGCTTGTCACTGTTAAGAGCTTTCGTGTATGTATTCAGTGTTTTGTGATTCGGACACATGCTAGTCGAGCATGTGTCTATATATACACACACACACACACACACATACATATATATATATATATATATATATATATATATATATATATATATATGTATATATCTTTATAAACTGTCAGGTTTAACACAGTCTCAGTGTGGAACTGTTTCATAATCTCTTCTAACAATAAGTGTTAAAACTTAACGTCTCTAAAATCTCTATTAAGAGTTTTGTTCAACACGTGCATGTAGGAATTAAAAAATACATGGAACTAGATGATGCGCCGGTAGTGGAGAGCTCTGCCATCTTAGACTGGCCAACATCTATAGTCGCTGACTTTGCAGAAATGTATTAAGCAATGACAAATGTGATCACAAGGTTTGGGTACGAATGACTGGTAAATGGAACAAGCTTTGTATTCATGCTCTGCGCCTAAGCAGAAACGACACCGAGAATGGAGGTCTTCGTAGGGTTTCTGCCTACTGGACTGCACTTTCCTCTCTCAGCTGAAAGTTAACAAAATTACTGATGGACAATATAAACACGAAAGGAAGGTTCCTTAATGGGACAACTCATAGGTTCATAGGTAAGTACAAGGCTATCGGCCCGAGGGCATAAGCAAGCCTAGCCAAAAGTGTCTTGGCTTTTGCCACCCATACAGATTAAATTCCTGCCCCTCTATCGAGCAGGGCCACAGAAGCGATCCCAGGGGTGAATTTCCTATTACCCATCCACCCATGAAGGTTTCTCTTGAAAAGTGCTAATGATGAGCTCTGCTTGACGTATACGGGAATTTTGTTCCAGATCATGGGAAGTCTCTGGGACACGAATCTATCCTTCCAACATGTCCTCTTTACTGTTGTGGTAAGGTTTAAGTCCCTAGAACGTGTAGCTCGGAGAGAATGGGATTTCTTTAAGTGGAGCATGTCCATCACTTCTGGGTTTGACACAGCTTTGTATGTCAGACAGATCTCCCCAGAATAAACAATATGCGACCGAGTAGAGTTGGAGTTTCTTGAGCCGGTCGGCATAGGGCAACTGTTTGAGGCCAGCAATCCTCTTGGTGAGGTACTTCTGAGGCCTCTCCAGTTGTTGTAGGTGTCTTGTGAGGTACATCCCACATGGGGCATTGTACTCAATGAGGGGTCTGATAACTGATGAGTAGAGGGGGACAATGACCTCCTTTTTTCTAGATGCGAACCCTTTTGTGATTAGGTGGGCCACGTAGAAAGATTTTCTGACCACTGTGGCGATGTGAGTATCAAAGGTGAAGTTACTATCCACTTGGTGTCCCAAGGTCTCTTATCACACTGTCTATGTTAAGTAAACTGCCACCTATTTGGTAGTTCATCGGTACTTTGTTTTTCCCAAAGGGGATGACAATGCACTTTTTGGCATTTAGCTTGAGGTCATGGTTTTGGCACCAGGTATCTGTCTCGGTGTGGCCCTTTTGCAGGATGTCTACGTCGGCAGGGGAATCTATTATGGCACCCAATTTGCAGTCATCTGCGATCTTGGTTAGCCATAGACCCTCTGTGTTTGCTTGCACTTTGGAAAAGTATATACCGAACAGGAGAGGTCCTAGTACCGAACCCTGGGGCACTCCACTTGTCACTGGTTTGGAGTCAGATCTGAAGTCTCCAACTCTCACTGTGTAGGCTCTGTCTGTGAGCCAGTTGGCTACCCACCTCATGATGTAAGGGTTTATTTTAAGGTTGGTGAATTTATCTATGATTCCTGAATGGGGGATAGTATCAAAGACTTTAGCGAGGTCCAGGTAGGCTGTGTGGACAACCATGCCCTCGTCTATGGCCTTGGTGACTGTTTCAAAGAAGTCCACCAGGTTTAAGAGACAAGACCTAACCTTTACAAATCCGAACTGGGTAGAGTCCAAGGTTTGGAGGTTGTCAATGTCTTTGTTTAGGAGTTGCATGATGATACACTCCATGGCCTTCCAGACCAGGCTTGTCAGACTAATAGGTTGATAATTCCCGGGGTCTGTGGTGGCTCCACCTTTGTGGAGTGGGATAACCATTGCTATGCCGTCATTAAGTGGGAACATAACCTGTGGTGAGGCTGTGATTGAACATGGAGTTTAGGTGGGGGGCTAGTTCATTTTGGAGTTCGTGTAAGACACAGCCTGGGATGCTGTGTTTTTGGCTTTAGAGAGTGCCATTTTTACCTGCGTGTTTGTGATTAACGGGGATCTACAATCATCTGGTATAGTTATGGGCCCTTTGGGGGGTGAAAGTGTAAAGTTAGCACTGAATTTGTCTGTCAAGATGTTGGCAATATCCGTTGGTTCTGTATATTTTGTGCCATTCTGCTGTAGCTCAGTGCAGATTTGGGTGTTGCCATGGAGATTCTTGACACAGCTAAAGAAAGCCTTGTCGTGGTCTTTGGAATCTGTGGCAATTTTTCTTTCAAAATTTGCTTTGGAGGATTTTATGAGAGATCTTAGCTTCTTACTGAGGCCGGTCAGGGAGTTCCTGAATTCATGGGATTTCACTCTCTTTTGCAACAGTTTCTTCCTTCTGTTGTACAGTTTGTTTATAGCAGGGGACCACCAGACTGGCTTCCATTTTTGGAGGATAGTGTCTTGGTTCTGTTAGGGATAGATCGATCCATGCACTCGTGCAAGTGCTTGTAGAGAGCATTTGTGTAGGATTCAGGTGCCCTGACTGTTTTGTACATCTGCAGGGGCTTCGCGAAGTTAGCCACCTCTGTTTTGAGTAGCATGAAGTTCGCTTTGGAAACATTTTTTACAATGGTTTCCTTGTGTGGGGGTGAGATCGGGATGTGGATGGCGAGGGTGATTAGTTTATGGTCTGATCTAACCAGTGAGGAGTTGATCTCGAGCACAGAGCACTGGTCACCCATGTTGGCAATGACCAGGTCCAGAATATTGCTGCCCCTGGTGGAGGTGTTGATAACTTGATCAAGGGCATTGGAGTTTATAAATTCTAGGAATCTTTGAGCAAGGGGATTAGTACAAGAGTAGTTTTCCCAGTTAATGTTCGGGAAATTGAAATTGCCCATTATTATGGTATTTGGTTGAACCCTCATTTTTCCCAATGTCCCCAGGAACGAGGAGTGTGAGTCCTGGGTCATGGTGGGGGATCTATAACAAGCTACAATTTGGAATGCATTTTTGCCCTGGGTTACTTGCACTTGGACGATCTCAGAGCCATTGAGTTGTGTAACTAGCCTGGAGGTGTGGATATCCTTGATGAATATAGACACACCTCAGCCCTTGGTGTTTTGGTCCGATTTTGTGGCCGAAACATATGGTATGAATTATAGCCTGGTAGGTGCTCTCAGACTGCGGTGGTGGTGGTGCTGCGGTAGCGTTGTCGCCTCACAGTAAGACGTTGTCCTGTTCGAATCTCAGCTACAGCATCTTCTGTGTGGAGACGTGCGTGAATGGGCGTACCTTCGTTGAAGGTTGTGCGTCAGGGCTGGCAACTCGGCACATAAAAATCTACTGCCAATCATTAGCAGACTGGAGATCCGCTGTGGCGACCCTTAACCGGGAAAAGCCGAAAGACACAACAAGTGCTGGGGTGCTCTCGGGACCCTTGAACCAGGTCTCAGTCACTGCACAGATATCGATGTTCTCCATTTTGAGGAGTGCCTCGAGTGAATGCATTTTGAGGTTTAGACTCCTAGCATTGAGCAGCATTACCCTCAGTTTTTTGTCACTCGTACTTTTTACGGTGGTGGGTTTGTCTTTTGAGCCTTGCCTAAAAAAGACACTATAGGGGGTGGCAAGAGCCTTGGCAAATATCCGGAATCCCAGGGGTGACAGATGTAGGCCATCTTTGGTGAAGCATCGTGGCCTGTCAAGCATATCATCCCAAGCAGACAGATATTGGATCCCCTTTGAATGACACCAGAAGCTTAGCCAATTGCTGAAGTTGATCATTTTATCCTTGTACCGTGGTATCATTCTTGGTGAAGGCAGGATGCTACTCAGGGCTAGGGTCACACCTGCCTGGGCTCCAAGATCAGAGAGCTCTTCCATGTCCCTTTTCATGTAGTCCAGGGAGGTACGTCTCAGGTCATTTACACCAACATGGAAAATGACAGCGTCATATTTGTACTTGTTTTGTAGTGACCTGAGTGCATGCGTTATGTGGCAGATTCTGGCACCAGACAAGCAGCTGACAGTAACCTTCTCTTTGTCCAGCCTAGTGAGTGGGATGTCAGTGTGCCTGACTATAGTCACCTATGACTAATGTGTTGGGTGTGTTGTTTTGCCTTATGGGCTATGGTTGTGTGGCACACTGGGTTTGTGGGCTATGTGTTGTTTGGGGTGTGTTGGTGGGAGATGGTTGCTTGTGTGTCTGCTTTGGAGGTCTCTTTTGCCTAGGCAGATTCTTATTCAGAGCTTCTGTATATGTCTTAGTGTTTCTATGTGTAGGTTTTGGAGGTGTTGGTTTCGTAGGTCTATGTGATGTGAGTGGGGTGCTGTGAGTTTTAACCTTCTCCTCTTGACTGTCTGTTCCAGTCTTGGTTGGAGACAGCTTTGCCTCTAGTTATAAGTGCATCTCTTGCAGGTATTAGTGTTTCTGAATCCAAGAAAGCTTACGATACAAATGACCACACGAAGAAGAGGCTGATGAGTGTGAGACCTCTGTTTAGGCTGGTAGCAAGAAAGTGTGAGCATTTACGCTCATACGTCTGCTTATAGACCCCTATGCTCATGGGCTGTCTCCTCCTAAAAGCTTGTTACTCACTTACCTAAGTGTCACATTTTTATCCCATTGTGATATATTATTCATGTTAGACACTTTCAGAAACAATATGTCTGCTACATTCGAAGTCTTTCATATCCAGACCTATTACGTTTACATAATGTATTGTTTAATTCTCCTAACTCTTCCTGTAAGTGTAATAACATTATTTTATTTGTTTTTGTTGGAGCTTTTCTCCCTAGGCCTCTGCTGAAAATGGGCCAATGGCTCAGTCGGACTTTCCCTGTAAACAAATATATAATAAATAAATAATATCATACTTTATAACATGATTTTCTTTTTAAGTGCTAGTTTTATATAATCTTTTCTCTAATTCTTTCTGAGGAATGTTACTTTTTAGAACTTGGAAAAAGGCAAAAGGGTATAATACCTGGAGGAAGCTGAAATGGAACAGGAATACCATCATGAACAGTAGAGCCTTCTGGACGGATTAGTTTAGTGTTGAGAGAGTCAAGAACATTGAATTCCATTGATTTCAAGTAACTGTTGCATTTGTTCTCAAATATTACGGAAACCACCACTTGACTCTCATTCTGCAGGTTTCCTTGGATGTCATACGTCTAAGAAGGAAAAAAAATGAATCCGTTAGAGAAATTAATTGGACTCCCTGCTGCTAAAACTAACACTCCAAAGATGGAGGTGCAGATAGGGATAATTAATGGTTCTTTTTTGCTACATTTTTTTAACTTAACATAGCAAATCAATATCACTATAATACTGACAAACCAGTGTTTGCCTACTGCTTCAGATGATACATGACAGGATGAGGGGGGTGATCATACACTACAATAGTGACAAACCAATGCTTTACTGCTTCAGATGATGCACGACAGGATGAGGGGGGTGATCATACACTACAACAGTGACAAATCAATGCTTTACTGCTTAGGATGATGCACGACAGGATGAGGGGAGTGATCATACACTATAATAGTTGCAAACCAATGCTTTACTGCTTCAGATGATGCACAGGATGAGGAGGGGCTGATATTACATTATAACTGACAAACCAATGCTTAACTACTGCTTCAGATGATACATGACAGGATGAGGAGGGGTGATCATACACTATAATAGTGACAAACCAATGCTTAACTACTGCTTCACATTATATATGACAGGATGAGAAGGGGCGATCATACACTATAATACTACCAAACCAATGTTTGACTACTGCTTCAGACAATGCATGACAGGATGGGGACAAGTGATCATACACTTCAAAGTCATTCCTGTCTTGGGGGGGGGTGGATCTCTGTTACAGTATGTGAAGGAGGCAGGTGACTCGGAGAAAAGTCAGGGTGCACCAACAGATACATACCAAGACATCTGTATGAAACAAAATGTGCATTTCCTGCACTGGCATCCATCTAATACTTTTGTACCAAGAACAGTGGTGAGTAAGGTGCAATCAAAACAAAAACATTCTAGCAAAAAAAAAAAACAAAAAAGAAAACTTTTAAACGACAAAGGGCCTTCTGGAAATATACAGGAAAAAAACATATAAATATACTTAAAATCATGACACATACATAGAAAATATAACGAATTAAAGGGCAACATCAACGAACAACAAGCATTTAATACTTATTCATTTTTGTTAAGTGGTCAGTTAAGTGAATGTGTCACCAAGCTCAGTACCGCTGTATGCATTTAACTCGCACAGAGACTCACTGGTGAACGTGTCACCAAGCTCAGTACCGTTTTATGCATTTAACTCACACAGAGGCTCACTGGTGAATGTGTCACCACGCACAGTTCCGCTTTATGCATTTAACTCACAGAGAGGCTCACTAGCGAATGTGTCACCAATCTCAGTACTGCTGTATGCATTACTCACACAGAGGCTCACTGGTGCATGTGTCACCAAGCACAATACCATTATATGCATTTAACTCACACAGAGGCTCACTGGTGAATGTGTCACCAAGCACAGTACTGCTGTACTGCATTTAACTCACACACAGGCTCACTGGTGAATGTGTCACCAAGCACACCACCACTGGACGCTTTAACTCACACTGAGGCTCACTGGTGAACGTGTCACCAAGCTCAGTACCGCTGCATGCATTTAACTCACACAGAGGCTCACTGTTGAACGTGTCACCAAGCTCAGTACCGCTGTATGCGTTTAACTCTCACAGAGGCTCACTAGCAAATGTGTCACCAATCTCAGTACTGCTGTATGCATTCCTCACAGAGAGGCTCACTGGTGCATGTGTCACCAAGCACAATACCACTAAATGCATTTAACTCACACAGAGGCTCACTGGTTAATGTGTCACCAACCTCAGTACCGCTGTATGCATTTAACTCACACAGAGGCTCACTGGTGAATGCGTCACCAAGCCCAATACCACGGCATGCATTTAACTGACACAATAGGTCACTGAATGTGTCATTAAGCTCAGTACCGCTGTATGCATTTAACTCATACAATAACTTACTAGTGAATGTGTCACCAAACTCCATACCACTGTACGCATTTAACTCACACAGAGGTGCAGTACTGAATGTGTCACCAATCTCAGTAATGCTGTATGCATTTAACTCACACAGAGGCTCAATGAAGAATATGTCACTGAGCACAATATCATTAAATGCATTTAACTAGCACAATAGATCACTGGTGAATGTTATCACCTTAGTACCGCTGTATGCATTTAACTCACACAGAGGCTCACTGGTGAATGCGTCACCAAGCACAATACCACGGCATGCATTTAACTGACACAATAGGTCACTGAATGTGTCATTAAGCTCAGTACCGCTGTATGCATTTAACTCATACAATAACGTACTAGTGAATGTGTCACCAAACTCCATACCACTGTACGCATTTAACTCACACAGAGGTGCAGTAGTGAATGTGTCACCAATCTCAGTAATGCTGTATGCATTTAACTCACACAGAGGCTCAATGAAGAATATGTCACTGAGCACAATATCATTAAATGCATTTAACTAGCACAATAGATCACTGGTGAATGTTATCACCTTAGTACCGCTGTATGCATTTAATTCACACAGAGGCTCACTGGTGAATGTGTCAGCAAGCTCAGTACCGCTGTATGCATTTAAGCAATTACAGCCAATCGATGCTTCCAAGTGCTTACGGCCTACTGATGCCTCTATGCATCAAATATTGCTTGATCGTACTTGCATCAATAATTCCAAAACCATTCTACATACAAGGTACTAAAAGACTTCCATCTTAAAGCTTACACAACGGCAAATGCAAATGTACTGATGGTTGGCCTTTGTATAGTGCAAGTGAAGATATACTAATTATTGTTCATATAATATTTATTCATATACATATAAATTACATGCTTTTCTAAAGATCTCAACAGCCAAGCAACACAGACAGTCCTGCTTACTCTTATATGAAAGCTCTCAGCTGGATGAACAAATTGCTGCTGATGCTGTGTGTATAACTTTTTGTTGTTGCGGACAACATTGTAAGTTGTTTTCAAAATATTAGAAACGTAATAGTTACTATATGTACTGTGACTTACAAATGTCAGTGAAGACCTAGAACCAAAAGAATTATTCATCATCTTCTTTCAGCTGTTCCCATTAGGGGTCGCCACAGTGGATCAACTGTTTCCATTTCTTCCTGTCCTCTGCATCTTGCTCTGTCACACCAACCACCTGCATGTCCTCAGTCACCACATCCATAAACCTTATCTTAGGCCCTCCTCTTTTCATGTTACCTAGCAGCTTCATCCTTAGCATCCTTTTCCCAATATACCCAGTATCCTTCCTCGGCACATGTCCAAACCAATGTAATCTTACCTGTCTGGTTTTGTCTCCAAACCTTCCAACCTGGGCTGACCCTCTAATATACTTATTCCTAATCCTGTCCACCCTCGTCACACCCAGTGCAAATCTTAACATCTTTAATTCTGCCACATCAAGCTCAAACTCCTGTCTTTTTGTCAATGCCACTGTCTCCAACCCATATAACATAGCTGGTCTCACTACCCTCTTGTAGACCTTCCCTTTCACTCTTACTGGTACTCGTCTGTCACAAATCTTTCCTGACACTCTTCTCCACCCACTCCATCCTGCCTGTACTCTCTTCTTCACCTCTCTTCCACACTCACCATTACTCTGAACTTCTTATCCCAAGTATTTAAACTCATCCACTTTCGCCACCTCTACTCCTTGCATCCTCACCATTCCTCTATCCTCCCTCTCATTCACACACATATATTCTGTCTGAGTCCTGCTGACCTTCATTCCTCTTCTCTCTAGAGCATATC
This sequence comes from Protopterus annectens, assembly GCF_019279795.1. NCBI lineage: Eukaryota > Metazoa > Chordata > Ceratodontiformes > Protopteridae > Protopterus > Protopterus annectens. The sequence continues at coordinate 4,426,318 of NC_056747.1, read as the reverse complement.
TCCACCTCTCCAGGGTCTCCTCCACCTGTTCCCTACTCTCACTACAGATCACAGTGTCATCTGCAAACATCATAGTCCACTGGGACTCCTGTCTGATCTTGTCTGTCAACCTGTCCATCACCATTGCAAATAACAAAGGGCTCAGAGCTGATCCTTGATGTAATCCCACCTCCACCTTAAATGCATCTGTCACTCTCACCGCTGTCACACTACCCTTGTACATATCCTGTACCACTCTTACATACTTCTGTGACACTCCCGACTTCCTCATACAATACCACAACTCCTTTCTAGGCACCCTGTCATATGCTTTCTCTAAGTCTACAAAGACACAATGCAACTCCTTCTGACCTTCTCTGAACTTCTCCATCAACATTCTCAGAGCAAACATCGCATCTGTAGTGCTCTTTCCTGGCATGAAACCATACTGCTGATCACTAATCATCACCTCCCTTCTTAACCTAGCTTCCACTACTCTTTCCCATAACTTGATGCTGCGGCTGATCAATTTAATCCCTCTGTAGTTACTACAGCTCTGCACATCACCCTTATTCTTAAAAATCGGTACCAAAACACTTTTTCTCCATTCCGCAGGCATCCTCTCACTTTCCAAGATTTCATTAAACAATCTAGTTAAAAACTCCACTGCCATTTTACCTAAACACCTCCACGCTTCCACAGGTACCAAAAGAATAATGCTACTATAAAAATAGTTTGCGCTGAAGAGTTTGCCATTTATACCTCTTTAGTAACCCCTATACGTCCAGACAAATTTGAAAAGTAAGGACATCATTTGATTCTGTTAAAAAGCTTAGGCTCTGCCCATTGGAAGCTACAGTTAAAACATCCATTGGAGAGAATGTGTTAACTCTCTCAATGGGTTCTGGTTTCCTCAAGACCCATCTGGTCATCACAGCCACCCCCAAAAGCACCACACACACACACACACACACAGCAGTGCAGTACCTGAAAAATGAACATAATGCTCACCAATTGAATGCCTCCTTTCTTCATCTCATATCTGGCATTTTCTCCTCTCTGAAGCTGCCATGGTTTGGGGTGGGCACGCCCTATACTGGCACATAACAAATCATCAGGCACTGCACTTGCCTCATATGTCAGACCAATAATCAAATCTAATTTTTCTATTCTGTTTATACAACAGGTGTGATATGGTAACACCAGGAGAATCTTATCTTACAAAAATTTCCCTTATAATGTCAAATTTGAGATTCTTCGTCTTTATTCAAGTAGCATTTAACATGGACTGATTTTAATATTTTTAGCTTTTCTATGTTACTGTAAGTTGCCAGTGCTGGCACAGCTTTGTGTTCATCTCTTTGGAGCTGCTATATGCTAAGCAACCACACTACTGATTGAGACAAAATGCCACCAGATGTGACTAAAAGATAAGCTTAAACTCAGCTGGAATAAGTACATTTTGTATTCGTACAGTAGTACTTACTAGTAATAGGTTCATAGGTAGGTACTAGGATATTGTCTCTAGGGCCTATATAAGCCTAGCTAAAAAGGTACCCTGGCTTTTGCCACCCAAGAAAATTATTTTCTTGTGCCCCTGTTGAACTGAGCCACAGAAGTGATGCCCGGGGTGAATTTCCTATCTCCCATCCAATCATCAAGATTTTTCTTGAAGAGAGCTAATGAGGAGCTTTGTTTGATACAGAGAGGTAGCTTGTTCCAGAGTACAGGAAGTCTCTGGGACAGGAATCTATCCCTCCAGCATGTTCTCTTTATTGTGGTGACAAGGTTTAGGTCCCTAGAGCATGTAGCTCGGAGGAATTGGGATTTCTTTAAGTGGAGCATGTCCAACAGCTCTGGGTGTGACATAGCTTTGTATATTAGGCAGAGATCGCCTCTGAGTAGGCGATATGCGACGGAGTAAAGCTGGGGTTTTTTGAGACTGTCTGCATACGGCATCTGTTTGAGGCCGGTAATCCTCTTTGTGAGGTATTTCTGCGGCCTTTCCAGTTGTTGCAGATGTCTTGTGACGTACATACCAAAAGCGGCGTTGTATTCTATAATGGGTCTAATGAGTGACGAGTAGAGGGGGACAATGACCTCATTTTTCCTGGATGACAAGCCTTTTGTGATGAGGTGTGCCACGTACAAGGATTTCCTGATGACTGTGGTGATGTGATTATCAAAGGAGAGATTACTGTCCATCTGTGTCCCAAGGTCTCTTATCACACTTTCGGTGTTAAGTAGATTACCGCCTATGTGGTAGTTCATGGGTACAGACTTTTTACCAAAAGGGATGACCATGTACTTTTTGGCAATGAGCTTCAGGCCATGGCTTTGACACCAGGCATCTGTCTCAGTGAGGCCTTTTTGTAGGATGTCCACATCAATAGGAGTTTCAATTATGGCTCCTAGTTTACAGTCATCTGTGAACTTTGTTAGCCAAAGACATTCTGTGTTAGCCTGTACTTCAGAGAAGTAGATATCAAACAGGAGAGGACCCAGGACTGAACCCTGTGATACTCCACTTGTCACTGGTCTGAAGTCGGATTTGGAGTCTGCTACTTTCACAGTGTGGGTTCTGTCCGTGAGCCAGTTGGCAACCCATCTTGTGATATAGGGAATTATATCTAGTTTAGTGAGTTTATCTAGAATTCCAGAGTGGAGGATGGTGTTGAAAGCCTTGGCGAGATCTAGATAGGCTTTCTGAACCACCTTACCCTCATCTATGGCTTTGGTGAGGTGACTGCTTCAAAGAAGTCTATCAGTTTTGGAGACATGACCTGCCTTTTACAAACCCGAACTGGGTGGGGTCCAGAGTTTGGAGATTACCAATGTCATTGTTTATAAGTTCCATGATGATACGTTCCACAGCCTTGCAGACCAGGCTTGTCAGGCTAATGGGGTGTAGTTCCTGGGGGTCCGTGGTGGCTCCCCCTTTGTGGAGTGGGATAACTGTCACTGTGCGCCATTCAGTGGGCACAAAGCCTGAGGTGAAGCTATGACTGAACATGGTGCTTAGGTAGGGTGCCAATTCATTCTATCGTTCATGTAGAACGCAGCCTGGGATGTTGTCAGGTCCCATGGATGCTGTGTTCTTGGTTTTGGAGAGTGTGTTTTTTACCTGTGCAGCAGTGATTACAGGAACTCTGCATTCTTCCAGTATAGAGATGGGCCCTTTAGGGGGTGAGAGGGGGGGTTAAAGTTAGCACTGACCCTATTTGCCAGGATGTTGGCAATATCAGTTGATTCATAGATTCATAGATTCTGTATATAGGTTCTGTATATTTAGTGCCATTGTGCTGTTACTCAGAGCAGATATGAGTGTTGCCATTTAGATTCTTGACATAGCTAGAGAATGCTTTCTGGTTGTCTTTAGAATCAGTGGCAATTTTGTTTTCGTAACTAGCTTTGGAGGATTTTATGAGGAATCTCAGCTTCTTACTGAGGAGGACCAGGGAGATCCTCCAATCATGAGATTTTACTCATTTTTGCAACAGTTTCTTTCTTCTTTTTTAGAGTTTGTTTATGGCAGGGGACCACCGGATTGCTTCCTTTTTTAGTAGGATAGCATCTTGGTTCTGTCAGGGATTGCACAATCCATGCACTTGTGTAAGTGCTTATAAAGTGCATTTGTGTAGGATTCAGCAGTGGTACCTCTACTGTCAGTCTGCATTGGTGTTGTGAAGTTTGCTACTTCTATCTTAAGAAGCGTGAAGTTGGCTTTGGAGAAATTTTTTTACGGTGGTTTCCCTAATGAGGGGTGGGGGCGGGATGTGGATGTCTATGGGGATTAGCTTGTGGTCAGATCTGAGAACCGAGGAACTGAACTCTGGTGTGGCACACAGGTTGCTCATGTTGGTAATGACCAGGTCTAGGATATTGCTGCTCCTGGTGGGGGTGAGGATAATTTGATCCAAGGTGATGGAATTTATGAATTCCGGAAAACGTTGAGCAAGAGTTGGTACATGAGTAGTTTTCCCAGTTAATGGTGGGGTAGTTGAAATCGTCCATTATTAGGGTGTTAAGTTGTACCCTAATATTTTCCAGTGTATCAAGAAATGAGGAGTGGGAATTCTGGGGCATGCTGGGGTATGTGTAGCAAGCGACAATTTGGATTGCGGTCTTGCCCAGCGTTAGTTGCACTTAGTTTGTCCTCTAGTGAAAATGAAGAGTTTACCTAGCCATTTCTAGGCCTCTGAATACTGTAGAACCTTGAAGTACGCTATTTTGCTATTGGTCAATGGGCTTGTTCGAATATTTTTGATTTTCTGTGTTGTTATGCACTGCCCATGTTTGCACGACAGCGCTCATCGCTCTGTCATATTTAACTATGCACTGTACAGACGCAGACTCTTAGAGCCTTAACTTTCACTATATACACAGGCAGCTTCTAAAAGCATCATCTCATGCATGGGTCTCCTCAAATCATCTATGGTATGATCCCAGTTATGCTCATTAAGGGTAATATGCAATTATAGCCCATGGGATGAGTAAGGACAATCGAACACCAGGTGGGGACAGGTTCATTTGAGCACCAAAAAGGAAACTGGCCAGGCTTAAAATGCTCCAAAAGTGCAGCTAGCCTAGTACTTACCTATGAACCTATAACCTATCCCATAAATATGCAGTGTACTAAATAGTCAGCAGTTGCAAAACAGCCCTTGGTCTATGCAAAGAAGGACACTGCTCTGTGTGTGCAGACTTACATTGCTCATTTTAGACAGACAGCACTCCAATAAATCCATTTCTAACCTCTTAGACACTACTCTCTACCCTTCAGCCCACATTAATATACAACTGGAACCATGTATTTGCACTTTCCAGCCATCTCTGTAGCCAGCTTGGCGAAATAGGCATCCTAATGCAAGACAGCAATTGCCTTATATTTACTGACAACTACCTACTACTAAAAATGACAATGTGTGAGAGATGTAGTTACGTAATGTTAACACAGACAAAGCTCTCACACGAAGCTACTAGAAATAAAAACCAAGAAACTATAGGTCCACACTGGTTGCGACAAACAGTAGTCAGAGGCCTCTAAAGTCAACTGAGACCAGGTTGAAGACCTGGAGGTTGACTGGTGGGAAAGCAAGAGAGTTTGATAAAATACACAAGAGAGTTCGATAAAATGCACACGAGAGTTCGATAAAATACACAAGAGAGTTTGATAAAATACACAAGAGAGTTCTATAAAACACACAAGAGAGTTCTATAAAATACACAAGAGAGTTTGATAAAATACACAAGAGAGTTCGATAAAATACACAAGAGAATTCGATAAAATGCACACAAGAGTTCGATAAAATACACAAGAGAGTTCTATAAAATACACAACAGAGTTTGATAAAATACACACGAGAGTTCGATAAAATGCACACGAGAGTTCGATAAAATGCACACGAGAGTTCGATGAAATGCACACGAGAGTTCGATAAAATGCACACGAGAGTTCGATAAAATACACAAGAGAGTTCGATAAAATGCACACGAGAGTTTGATAAAATGCACACGAGATTTCGATAAAATACACACGAGAGTTCGATAAAATGCACACGAGAGTTCGATAAAATGCACACGAGAGTTCGATAAAATGCACATGAGAGTTTGATAAAATACACAAGAGAGTTCGATAAAATGCACAAGAGTTTGGTAAAATACACAGGTCACCTCAGGATGAAGAGGAAATAGTTGGCGTTGAAGAAGAAAGGCAGAGCCTCATAACAGTACGTGTGAAGGGTACACAACAGATATAGATCCAAGTCAAGTATGGAAATAAGGTACAAAGAAAGCTGGTGGAGAAAAGCAAAAGTCCAGTAAGTTATCAAAAGAAAGGGGGAGTGTGGGAACCATAAAAGATATACTAGGCTAGGAAGGAATACTTGTTGGCTAACAAAAAGGCTAGAAGAACAGTTGCAGCAGCAAAGACCAAAGCATCTGAGGCACTCTACCAACTTCTGGAAAGTGATTCAGTAGGTGGCACAAAGAAACTACCAGGTGGCAAGGCAAAAATAAAGAAGATGGTCATTAATCGTCCTTCATACGGAATTCCAGCACAACCAGCTTACCCATCCACAAAACATGAAAGGCAGATGGAAGAAATACTAGCAGCTTCTAAATGAATGAAATCCAACAGAAGCCGTAATGTTCCAGAAGAGGAGGTGGAAGCCACCCTAGAAGAATAAGTCAAGGAAGGCAGCAGGCTCAGATTAAGTCACAACAACAGACATGATCAAGATGTTGGGCGAGTTACTGGATACTCAGAAGTATGTAGAAAAAAAGTCATATCCCAGATGACTGGAGAATAATCATATTAGTGCCACTGTACAAGATTAAAGGGATGCTTACAACTGTGGACAGTACAGAGGCATCATATTCTTGTCACATTGCAAGAAAGTTCCGGAGAGTGTGACTCGTACACGAATATCCACAGTAGTACTAAAGAAAAAAAATACAGGATATCAGCAGTTTGGATTCAGATTAGGATGCAGCACAACCGACAATGTTTGCAGTCAGACAGAGTTAAGAAGATGCCACACATGATGAAAGAGTTAACTGAGCATTCCTCGACTTTGAGAAAACATATGACAAGTTGCCAAGAAAGCTGATTTGGGCAGTCTTGCAATGGTTTTCAGTCCCGGAAACACTGGTAGAATTAGTACAGGCTATGTACAAGGATCCAATGGCACAAGTACAAACAGTGTTTGGACTAACGTTATTTCAAAGGTGTCTACTAGTTTAACAACCACAGAGCCTTTATAAGCCTAGCCATTTAACCCAACTGTGACCCATGTTTTATATTTTGGACATTTATATGAGGATAATTTTTGATGATGACATATTTTACTGACTGTATCTGTCAGACCAGGGGTGATGTTCCAATTTCCCATTCAATGGTCCAAGTTATGCCTTAAACAGGGTTATGGAGGGACTCGGTTTCACTTGGATGAGAAGCCTATTCCAGGGAATGGGAATTCTCTAACATACATACAGAATGGGAATTCTCTACATACATATCTGTCTGACAACATGTTCTATATTTGTCGCAAGCAAAATTTAGGTCTAGCAGTTCTGATGCTGTCTGTTTTGGGGATGTGCAAAAGGTTTATCAGAGTGGGGTCCAAGGATGCCTTGAAAGTCATGCACAGATTGCCAAAGGGTTATTATACTCGATTATGGGTGTGCTGAAGGCTGAGTACAGTGGTACAATGACTTCCCTGGACCTAAATGCCATGCCATTACTTATAAGTTGAGCAACACAGAAGGATTTTCTTACTGCCTTGGACACATGCTGCTAAAGGCTAGGTTACTATCGACATGAGCTCCCAGATCCCCAACTAGTGAATCAACCTTTAGGGGTGTTTTATAGATCATGTAGTTTTCTGGGGTGGCTGACTTCCCAAAATGTACTACTGTAACTTTGGCACCAGTCATTTGTCTGTGTTAGACCTCCTTGTAGGGTGTTTGCTTCTTGGGGAGATTCTATGACTGCTCCCAGTTTGCAATCACCTACGAACTTGGCTAGCCAGAGACCTAAGACATTGGCTTTGACTTCTGAGAAGTAAACACCAAAGAAGAGTGGGCGCAGCATTGAGCCCTGAGGGACTCCACTGATGGCTAGCCTATTTATGGAGGTGGTATCACCAATCCTAACCTCCTGTGGCCTTTTCATGAACCAAGTGGCTATTCCGCATGTTATATAGGCGCTTTTGCCTAATTCCATAAATTCGTTAATAATGCCCGAGTGGGGTACCATATCAAATGCCTTAGCCAGATCAAGGTAGGCATTGTTTTACCCCCATCTATTGCTTTGATAACTTTTTCAAAGAAGCCCACCAGGTTCAGTAGGCATGACCTTCCTTGAACAAAAACAAAATGGGACTGAGTCAGTGTCTGAAGGTCTCCAATGTCTTTGTTGATCACTTCCATGATAATTCTTTCCATGGACTTTGTAAATAAAAGTAGACATATCAATAGGTTTGTAGTTTCTGAGATCTGTTGATGGTCCACCCATATGAAGGGAATAACCACTGCAGTCCTTCATTCTCATACACAAAACCTGTTCTGAGACTATTATAGTTAAACAGTGACTCCAGTGGCCCTTAACATGTCATATTTTAGACTATTCAAGAGGCATCCGGGACATTATCGGGCCTACTGACTGTGAGCGCAGCCAGGACATGCTCTTACAGTCGGGAGTGGTTATGTTTGAGGGTATTTCTTGGGGGGTAGCTGGGGGTGAGTGGGGGCTAAAGTTGGAACTGAATTTTTCAGCCAGCAGATTGGCTATATCACCCAGCTCAGCCAATGTGGCACCATTAGCCACCAGTTCTGCACACCGCTGTGTGCTGTCTTTGACATTTCTGATACAGCTGAAGAAGACCTTATTTTTGTCTTTAGCTTGGTAAGCTATTTTAACCTCAAAACTGGCTTTATCAGACTTAATTAGCCCTCTAGGTTGCCTGTTTAGTTTGATGACAGAGTTCGTAACTTTATGGGAGTTACACTTCATGATTTTAGCCATGACCTTTTTCTTTCGTTGCATATCCCGTTTAATTTCGGATGCTATTCAAGCAGTTTGTTTCTGGCCTTAGTTTTAGGCTTACTTCTGATAGGTACAGCAGCCTCTTGGCTGTCAATGACAAGGTTATACGGGGTTTCTTTGAACTATTCTGCAAAGGTTGCAGTGTTCTCCGAGTTTGGAGGGGCACTGAAGTTTGGCAAACTATTGCTTAATAAAAGGTAGTTTGCCTTTGAACAGTTCCTAACTGTTAATGGGTTTGCTGGGGTTACCAAGTTGATTTTTATTTCAAAGTTGACAGCTTTATGGTCAGATTTTACCAGGGAGGACATGACACTTGGGACAGTAGCACTCTCCCATATTTCAGAGTCAAGGTCCAGTATGTTGGAGTCTCTAGTGGGCGTATGCACTAACAGGTCAAGGGTGTTTGTACTTACGAAGTCCAAGAAACTCTCTGTGCCTACAGATCTGAGGCAGTGTAGAATTCTCAGTCTACAGAGGTGTAATTTAACTCCCCCACATGCAGGGTGTTCAGTTGGATGGTAAATGTCTCCAGTAGGTCTAATTATATGCTGTGAGTTTCTTGGGACATGGAGACTGACCTATAGCTAGCTAGGATATAGTACGGGAATTTATTTTGATCTGCATGTGGAGAAACTCAAGCACATCATCCTGTTTGACCACCCTAGAGGTGTGCTTGTTATTGATGTATATTGACCACCCTAGAGGTGTGCTCGTTATTGATGTATATTGAAACACCTCCTCCTCTAGTCCTTGTCTGTGCAGCTGCTGGTCTAAAAGTGTGGAAGGCACTGGAAACCTGCACTGCCAGGGTACTCTGTGACACTTTAAACCAAGTGTTAGTAACTGCACACGTCTACATTCTCCAGGATGAAGACAGCTTGGAGGGAATGGAGTTTCTTGTTTAGGCTCCTGGCATTGAGCAGTAATATTCTGAGGTTGAGTTGATTTTGCTGTGTCAGTAGGTTTGTCTTTTGGCATTGCCCCCCCCCCCCAAAAAAAAAAAAAAGACTCCATGAGGAGGTGGATAAAGTTTAGCCAGTATTCGAAAGCCTAGATGGGACTGATGCAGACCATTCCTAGCAAAGCAATGTGGTCGGTTAACTATGTGCTTCCATGCTGACAAATACTGGCCCCCTTTAAAATGACAACACAAACTTAGCCAACTGCTGGAATCATCACCTTCAGTAAAGGTAATGTGCTGCTCAGTGCCAGGTTCAGTGAAGGTAATGTGCTGCTCAGTGCCAGGTTCATGAAGGTAATGTGCTGCTCAGTGCCAGGTTCAGTGAAGGTAATGTGCTGCTCAGTGCCAGGTTCAGTAAAGGTAATGTGCTGCTCAATGCCAGGTTCATGAAGGTAATGTGCTGCTCAGTGCCAGGTTCATGAAGGTAATGTGCTGCTGCTCAATGCCAGGTTCATGAAGGTAATGTGCTGCTCAGTGCCAGGATAATTAAGGTAATGTGCTGCTCAGTGCCAGGTTCATGAAGGTAATGTGCTGCTCAGTGCCAGGTTCATGAAGGTAATGTGCTGCTCAGTGCCAGGTTCATGAAGGTAATGTGCTGCTCAGTGCCAGGTTCAGTGAAGGTAATGTGCTGCTCAGTGCCAGGTTCAGTAAAGGTAATGTGCTGCTCAATGCCAGGTTCATGAAGGTAATGTGCTGCTCAGTGCCAGGTTCATGAAGGTAATGTGCTGCTGCTCAATGCCAGGTTCATGAAGGTAATGTGCTGCTCAGTGCCAGGATAATTAAGGTAATGTGCTGCTCAGTGCCAGGTTCATGAAGGTAATGTGCTGCTCAGTGCCAGGTTCATGAAGGTAATGTGCTGCTGCTCAATGCCAGGTTCATGAAGGTAATGTGCTGCTCAGTGCCAGGATAATTAAGGTAATGTGCTGCTCAGTGCCAGGTTCATGAAGGTAATGTGCTGCTCAGTGCCAGGTTCGTGTAGGTAATGTGCTGCTCAATGCCAGGTTCATGAAGGTAATGTGCTGCTCAGTGCCAGGTTCATGAAGGTAATGTGCTGCTCAGTGCCAGGTTCATGAAGGTAATGTGCTGCTGCTCAATGCCAGGTTCATGAAGGTAATGTGCTGCTCAGTGCCAGGATAATTAAGGTAATGTGCTGCTCAGTGCCAGGTTCATGAAGGTAATGTGCTGCTCAATGCCAGGCTCATGAAGGTAATGTGCTGCTCAGTGCCAGGTTCATGAAGGAAATGTGCTGCTCAGTGCCAGGTTCATGAAGGTAATGTGCTGCTCAATGCCAGGTTCATGAAGGTAATGTGCTGCTCAGTGCCAGGCTCATGAAGGTAATGTGCTGCTGCTCAATGCCAGGTTCATGAAGGTAATGTGCTGCTCAATGCCAGGTTCATGAAGGTAATGTGCTGCTCAGTGCCAGGTTCATGAAGGTAATGTGCTGCTCAGTGCCAGGTTCAGTGAAGGTAATGTGCTGCTCAGTGCCAGGTTCAGTAAAGGTAATGTGCTGCTCAATGCCAGGTTCATGAAGGTAATGTGCTGCTCAATGCCAGGTTCATGAAGGTAATGTGCTGCTCAGTGCCAGGTTCATGAAGGTAATGTGCTGCTCAGTGCCAGGTTCATGAAGGTAATGTGCTGCTCAGTGCCAGGATAATTAAGGTAATGTGCTGCTCAGTGCCAGGTTCATGAAGGTAATGTGCTGCTCAGTGCCAGGTTCATGAAGGTAATGTGCTGCTCAGTGCCAGGTTCATGAAGGTAATGTGCTGCTCAGTGCCAGGTTCAGTGAAGGTAATGTGCTGCTCAGTGCCAGGTTCAGTAAAGGTAATGTGCTGCTCAATGCCAGGTTCATGAAGGTAATGTGCTGCTCAGTGCCAGGTTCATGAAGGTAATGTGCTGCTGCTCAATGCCAGGTTCATGAAGGTAATGTGCTGCTCAGTGCCAGGATAATTAAGGTAATGTGCTGCTCAGTGCCAGGTTCATGAAGGTAATGTGCTGCTCAGTGCCAGGTTCATGAAGGTAATGTGCTGCTCAGTGCCAGGTTCAGTGAAGGTAATGTGCTGCTCAGTGCCAGGTTCAGTAAAGGTAATGTGCTGCTCAATGCCAGGTTCATGAAGGTAATGTGCTGCTGCTCAATGCCAGGTTCAGTGAAGGTAATGTGCTGCTCAATGCCAGGTTCATGAAGGTAATGTGCTGCTGCTCAATGCCAGGTTCAGTAAAGGTAATGTGCTGCTCAATGCCAGGTTCATGAAGGTAATGTGCTGCTCAATGCCAGGTTCATGAAGGTAATGTGCTGCTGCTCAATGCCAGGTTCATGAAGGTAATGTGCTGCTCAATGCCAGGTTCATGAAGGTAATGTGCTGCTCAGTGCCAGGTTCATGAAGGTAATGTGCTGCTCAGTGCCAGGTTCATGAAGGTAATGTGCTGCTCAGTGCCAGGTTCATGAAGGTAATGTGCTGCTGCTCAATGCCAGGTTCAGTGAAGGTAATGTGCTGCTCAATGCCAGGTTCATGAAGGTAATGTGCTGCTCAGTGCCAGGTTCATGAAGGTAATGTGCTGCTGCTCAATGCCAGGTTCATGAAGGTAATGTGCTGCTCAGTGCCAGGATAATTAAGGTAATGTGCTGCTCAGTGCCAGGTTCATGAAGGTAATGTGCTGCTCAATGCCAGGTTCATGAAGGTAATGTGCTGCTCAATGCCAGGTTCATGAAGGTAATGTGCTGCTCAATGCCAGGTTCATGAAGGTAATGTGCTGCTCAGTGCCAGGCTCATGAAGGTAATGTGCTGCTGCTCAGTGCCAGGTTCATGAAGGTAATGTGCCGCTCAGTGCCAGGTTCGTGTAGGTAATGTGCTGCTCAGTGCCAGGTTCATGAAGGTAATGTGCTGCTCAGTGCCAGGTTCGTGTAGGTAATGTGCTGCTCAATGCCAGGTTCATGAAGGTAATGTGCTGCTCAGTGCCAGGTTCATGAAGGTAATGTGCTGCTGCTCAATGCCAGGTTCATGAAGGTAATGTGCTGCTCAGTGCCAGGTTCATGAAGGTAGTGTGCCACTCAGTGCCAGGTCCGTGTAGGTAATGTGCTGCTCAATGCCAGGTTCATGAAGGTAATGTGCTGCTCAGTGCCAGGTTCATGAAGGTAATGTGCTGCTCAGTGCCAGGTTCATGAAGGTAATGTGCTGCTGCTCAATGCCAGGTTCATGAAGGTAATGTGCCGCTCATTGCCAGGTTCGTGTAGGTAATGTGCTGCTCAGTGCCAGGTTCATGAAGGTAATGTGCTGCTCAGTGCCAGGTTCATGAAGGTAGTGTGCCACTCAGTGCCAGGTCCGTGTAGGTAATGTGCCGCTCAATGCCAGGTTCATGAAGGTAATGTGCTGCTCAGTGCCAGGTTCATGAAGGTAATGTGCTGCTCAGTGCCAGGTTCATGAAGGTAATGTGCTGCTCAGTGCCAGGTTCATGAAGGTAATGTGCTGCTCAGTGCCAGGTTCATGAAGGTAATGTGCTGCTCAGTGCCAGGTTCATGAAGGTAATGTGCTGCTCAGTGCCAGGTTCATGAAGGTAATGTGCTGCTCAGTGCCAGGTTCATGAAGGTAATGTGCTGCTCAATGCCAGGTTCATGAAGGTAATGTGCTGCTCAGTGCCAGGATAATTAAGGTAATGTGCTGCTCAGTGCCAGGCTCATGAAGGTAATGTGCTGCTCAATGCCAGGCTCATGAAGGTAATGTGCTGCTCAGTGCCAGGTTCATGAAGGAAATGTGCTGCTCAGTGCCAGGTTCATGAAGGTAATGTGCTGCTCAATGCCAGGTTCATGAAGGTAATGTGCTGCTCAGTGCCAGGCTCATGAAGGTAATGTGCTGCTGCTCAATGCCAGGTTCATGAAGGTAATGTGCTGCTCAATGCCAGGTTCATGAAGGTAATGTGCTGCTCAGTGCCAGGTTCATGAAGGTAATGTGCTGCTCAGTGCCAGGTTCAGTGAAGGTAATGTGCTGCTCAGTGCCAGGTTCAGTAAAGGTAATGTGCTGCTCAATGCCAGGTTCATGAAGGTAATGTGCTGCTCAATGCCAGGTTCATGAAGGTAATGTGCTGCTCAGTGCCAGGTTCATGAAGGTAATGTGCTGCTGCTCAATGCCAGGTTCATAAAGGTAATGTGCCGCTCAGTGCCATGTTCATGAAAGTAATGTGCCGCTCAATGCCAGGTTCATGAAGGTAGTGTGCCACTCAGTGCCAGGTCCGTGTAGGTAATGTGCTGCTCAGTGCCAGGTTCATGAGGGTAATGTGCTGCTCAGTGCCAAGTTCAAGAAGGTAATGTGCTGCTCAGTGCCAGGTTCAGTTAAGGTAATGTGCTGCTCAGTGCCAGGTTCCTGAAGGTAATGTGCTGCTCAGTGCCAAGTTCAAGAAGGTAATGTGCTGCTCAGTGCCAGGTTCAGTGAAGGTAATGTGCTGCTCAGTGCCAGGTTCCTGAAGGTAATGTGCTGCTCAGTGCCAGGTTCATGAAGGTAATGTGCTGCTCAGTGCCAAGTTCAAGAAGGTAATGTGCTGCTCAGTGCCAGGTTCATGAAGGTAATGTGCCGCTCAGTGCCAGGTTCGTGTAGGTAATGTGCTGCTCAGTGCCAGGTTCATGAAGGTAATGTGCTGCTCAGTGCCAGGTTCAGTGAAGGTAATGTGCTGCTGCTCAGTGCCAGGTTCATGAAGGTAATGTGCTGCTCAGTGCCAGGTTCCTGAAGGTAATGTGCTGCTCAGTGCCAGGTTCCTGAAGGTAATGTGCTGCTCAGTGCCAGGTTCCTGAAGGAAATGTGCTGCTCAGTGCCAGGTTCCTGAAGGTAATGTGCTGCTCAGTGCCAGGTTCCTGAAGGAAATGTGCTGCTCAGTGCCAGGTTCCTGAAGGTAATGTGCTGCTCAGTGCCAGGTTCCTGAAGGTAATGTGCTGCTCAGTGCCGGGTTTCTGAAGGTAATGTGCTGCTCAGTGCCGGGTTCCTGAAGGTAATGTGCTGCTCAGTGCCGGGTTCATGAAGGTAATGTGCTGCTGCTCAGTGCCAGGCAGTCTTTCTTGCCGAGGAGCCCGAAGCAGTTCACATGAGTGCCGGTCGGCCTTACCTGAGTTTTCATTTACGAACTGAATCATCCTGAAGTCTTCATAAAGATAAGTACCCTGTTGGGGATCCTTTTTTCTTGTTCTAACCGATGTCAGAAAAAGTTAACAATTGTCTTGCCTGTGGAAAGCAAAAACCACTCCGAGATTTCCATTCTTACTGCGTCACCTGTTTAGGCCCAGACCACGACGTATCTCGCTGTTGGTTTTGTCGGGCCCTTATTGTCACAAAATACTTTCGTTCTCGATCTCCGTATTCCAAAATACCTTCAGTAAGCCATCCGACTACCAATCTTCCGAAAAAACGTAAGGATAAAGACAGAGACAGACTGCACAGGTCCAAAACTGCCGACGATGCTCCCTTTTAAGCTAGTCGCCAGTTCGCCAGTACTTAGGCACTTTCGCAGCCCCTGATGCCCACTTCAATGGATTTGCAGGCCTCTACCAAAACCCGTTCGGAGTCCCGAATGCCGCGAGACTGTTCTTCAACTACGGAACCTACAGATGTCTCTCCCTTGGATTGGTCTGGAGCTGCTGAGCAGGCACTGGCTTCTGAGGAAGTTCTTCGCGCTACCGATATTCGACTCAAACTGACGACTTCTTTTGCGTCTTCAGTTCTGTCTAAAACTACCAAGTTTCCAAGGCCAAGAATACATGCTATGCCTAAAAAAGTGACGACAAAAACCCGTGTACCTGCTCCCTTGCCACAACATCAAATGCTTAAAATGGCAGAAAACCTTATGTTGATTAGGGGAAGTCAGCCTTCCCCCTGCTAAAAGAAAAAGTAGCTACCTTTACAGACTGTGCAGAAAATAAAGAATTACAAGAGCTCATGCATTCTGCAAGCCAAGTCAGCAAGCATACATTGCAGTGTGGCTTTGACGCCCTAGAAACATCTTGCAGAGCAGCAGTTACTGGTTCTGTACTGAGAAGGCATGCTTGGCTTAAGGAGCAGACCTTTCCAGACCATGTCAAATCAAAATTATTAGATGCTCCTTTGAACAAGGACAATCTGTTTGGCATTAAAGCAGAAGAGGTTTTTAAAAAGATGGAACAAAAAGCTAAATCTATGCAGACAGTCAAGGATTTCTTGCAAGTACAGCATCTAGATTCAGTAGGCATTGCCCCTTGAAACATTGGTCCTATCCAGCCCACTTAAGGCCATCTCAAACCAGATCCAGGGAAAACAGACCTTCCCCCATCCTGACTACAGTCTCAGGGTATGCAGAAATCTAAGCAATGGAGTGCCTCCACCTCAAAAACAGGGAGTGCTAAGCCACCCACTTACGGAGAGAATTCCCAATGACTTCTCAACTCCACTCACTGCTGGTGCCCCTAGGAGGAAAACTTGCCCTTCATGCAAAAAACTGGACTTCCATCACAAAAGACCAATGGGTCCTTAACATTGTATCCCAGGGGTACAAATTTTACTTCCACTCACTGCCAACCCCAAAAGCCTTCCCGGACCATCCTCCAAATTAGTGGGCAGAGGCACAAAACTAAGTTCAATCCCTGTTCTCCTCAACCTGTTCCTGCAGAACAGATAGGTCAAGGGTTCTATTCCAGACTTTTCCTGGTACCCAGAAAATAGGACACTTGGTGCCCAATCCTAGATCTTTCCATTCTAAACACCTTCCTGGTGGTACCAAAATTCAAAATGCTCAACCCTGCAGCAGCTTCTTCCTATGCCAGCCAAAGATGCCTGGTTAGTCACCCTAGACTTAAAAGAAGCCTATCTGCACATCCGTATTAGGGACTCATGCAGGAAATATCTCCGCTTCAGGGCAGGATCTATGCATTATCAATTCTCTGCACTTCCCTTTGGCTTATCCATTGCTCCCAGAGTATTCACAATATGTCTGGTTTCAGCCATTGATTACTGCAGACAGCGAAAAATTCAAATTTACCCGCACTTGGACGACTGCCTCAATTCAGGTAGACAGTCAGGAAATGCTGTTGCAGCACCTGACATTTGTAAAAAAAACTTCTAACCTCCCTGGAGTACACCATCAACGAAAGGAAATCAAAACTAGTCCCCAGTCAAAAGATTGTATTCCTTGAAGCAAGCTTGGACACAGCATCACAGATTGCATTCCTCACTCCAGAAAATCAAGCCTGACAGACTAATTTACTCAAATGGCCACCAGAACCCAGCTATCCGCAAGGAAATACCTGCAGGCCCTGGGGTTCATGGCCTCATGCATCCTACTAATTCCATATGCCAGACTGCATATGAGGAAACATCAATGGTACTTTAAAAGTCTTTGGTGCCAACAGTCTCAGGACCTGGAAACCGTCATTCCTATCATACCCTGTCCTAAGGACAGAGTTTCTTTGGTGGGCAGCAGCATGCAACCACAAGGGACTGCCCTTTACTCAACCCCATGCCACCCAGACTGTAACCACAGATGAATCAGACTATGCTTGGGGGGCACACATGGATGGCAAGTGCATTCAGGGCCACTGGAGCCCAAGTCAAATTTATGCACATCAACCAAAAAGAGATTCTAGCTGTGCAGCATATAACAGCTTTCAGATCCCTACTCTCACCAGGACACCTGCTAATAAAAACAAATACCACCACAGTTATGTGGTACATCAACAACCAGGGGGGAACCCACTCTTACCCACTCTGCAGGCTAGCCATGACCTGTGGAACATGGCCTTGGACATGCAGGTCCATTGCAAGCTCAAGTCCTGCCAGACAAACAAAACTCACTGGCAGACGACTTAAGAAGAAGTCTCCTACACCCACACAAGTGGCAGTTAGAGCCCAGCACCTTCAACCTTCTGATTCAGAAATGGGGGACCCCAGAGGTGGATCTCATTGCCTCCCCCTGCAATCACCAGCTTAGCAAATTCTGCACCAGGACACCTCACAGCAGGTCCTGGAAAATGGATGCCCTATCCTTCCAGTGGGTAAATCTCTCCCTTTATGCCTTTTCCCCTCTGCCCCTTCTCTTAAGAGTATTGCTCAAGATAAGACAGGACAGACCAAGGACAATTCTAACTGCCCCGGACTGGCCACTCCAGCACTGGTACCAACTCCTGCTGAGCCTCTCACCGGTTCCACCCTGGCACCTACCCCAAAACCCAACCCTGCTCTCTCAGCAGGGGGGACAGATCTTGCATCCGCAACTGCAAACCCTAAATCCTGCAGCCTGGCTTATTCCTTGAATTCTCCCCCAGTAACCAGCCTAATCAAGCAGGCGCTGGACGTCATTTTTGAAGCCAGAAGACCCAGTACTAGGAAATCCTATCCTGATAAGTGGAAAAGGTATTGCTTCTGGATTCAATCTAAAGGAGAGGACACAACAATGCCTTCCCTGCCTCTAATCCTGGATTACTTGGCAGACCTACTCCACAGAGGCCTATCCCTCTCCTCCATTAAGATCCATGCCTCTGCCATCTCGGCTCATTACAACTCTGAGCCACCCCTAATCTCTCACCCTCCCATCAAGCAGTTCCTGATGGGGGCAAACAACTTAAGGCCACTAAGGAGAGCACCCACCCCTGCTTGGGACCTTAACTTTGTACTGGAAAAGCTCACAATGCCCCCTTTTGAGCCTGCAGCGTCAGCAGACTTAAAATTCCTCTCTTGGAAAACAGCATTGCTCCTGGCCATCACTTTAGCAAGAAGAGTGTCTGAGCTATAAGCACTTACGGCCGTTGAACCTTTCATTATTTTTCATGCTGACAAGGTCTCCCTCAGTACTAACCCTTCCTTTATGCCCAAAGTGGTGTCCAGAGTGGCTCTCAACCAATCTACCATTTGGCAACCTTCTTCCCTAATCCTCAAAGTAAAGGGGAAAGGATCCTGCACTCCTTGGACGTACACAGACAGCTCAGATTCTACCTGGATAGGACTAAGCCCTTCAGGAAATCTGACCAGTTATTACTCAGTTTTGCACCAGGGGCAGAGGGCAAGACCATTTCAAAACAGACAATTTCCAAATGGATAGCATATTGTATCCATTTCTGCTACAAACAACATGGGAAACCAACCACTCACGGGGTCAGAACACATTCCACTAGGGCAACTTCTACCTCTGCAGCATTCCTCAGGGGAGTCCCTACCAGAGACATCCTGGGGGCTGCTACCTGGAGTTCTGTACATACATTCACCAAGCATTACCACCTGCCTATATTTTCCAGATCCAGGGTGGGTTTTGCAGCTGCAGTCCTGCAGGGCATACTAGCCAGCCGAAACACTTCCTGACTGACTCCACCCTTTCTACAGCTTTGGAAATCAACCGAAGTGTGATGACTGCAACAGTAAAACATGAAGAACATAGTACAGTTGTGTACACTTGCCATAAATGTAGATGTTCGAGTGTATTCACTGTTGCAGTCCTGGTTTCCCTCCCTCCAGCCCCCTTCTCTCTCTCTCTCTCGTCTGTATATAATACTCACCCCTTGCAGGGGTATTGGTATTGGTATTTACTTTTTACCGGTGGAGATCTTTCACCATAGCTTAGCTCCCTATTGGGGGGCTCCTGACATTTGAGGCAAGAAAAACTGATGTAATGACGTCAGTTGCATGTGTTTATACCCCTGACGTCAGACCTGGAGCAACAGCAACTGACGCAAAAATACTAAGTCTCTGGTATTCGGGCCGACTGAGGGCTACCTGCAGTGCAGATAAACCAAGTGTGATGACTGCAACAGTGAAACATGAAGAACATCATCCTCTTCCCAGAAAAAGGGAGGGAGTCTACCTGCTAAACCAGAGGACCCGGGACTCTGGCACAAAATAGAGGAAGCTGTCTTTTCAGAGGGGAAGCAAACAGATCTCCTTGAGGAGTATCCCACTGATGGGTAATGTCCAGAAACACATCCCTGTGAAGGATCCATTCATGGGATTAAGTCAATGACCTGTTCAGTGTCTGCCACATGACTTTGACTGGAAGAGATGTAACATTGCCTGAAGAGTCACCCGATATTGAAATGCCAGTTCTCATGTCATGTTAGCTAACCTGCAACGGAGTTAAGATTTAGTCCTCCCCTGTTTGTTTACATACCAGAGAACTGTAGTGTTGTCGGTAAACAGTTTGAAAGGACCTGGAAGGAAGAGAGGATGAAAAACATGAAGACTCAGCAGAAGTGCTCTCATCAACATTCCTCCTTTCTTAGGGACGGTTATCAGACCCCCCCCCCCTCGTACTTGCATAGAGCCAAAGGCTGCTCCAAAACCTACATCGGAAGTGTCTGTGAATAGCTCTTGAGAGAGAAGAGGAGGATGCACAGGGAGACCTGGGTTCAGGGTCAATTGCTGAATCCACCAATGGAGCTCCTTCTTCAGACAAGTAAGAACCAATGGAGCTCCTTCTTCAGACAAGGAAGAACCAATGGGGCTCCTTCTTCAGACAAGGAAGAACCAATGGGGATCCTTCTTCAGACACAGAAGAACCAATGGGGCTCATTCATCAGACATGGAAGAACCATTGGAGCTCCTTCTTCAAACAAGGAAGAGGAGGAACCAAAGCTTCTAGGGGATGTGCACACTGTTTTCAAGAACCACTGAAGCTTCCTTATGTGAAGTTTGGCTAATGGTAACATTAGAAGACTGGATGCCGTGAATCCCAGAAGTCTGAGGAACTTTCTGGCTGGGACAGAGTACAGAGGGAGAAGACTTTGGAAGAAAGAAATGAGTGACTGAGCATTCGGAGGGGGAAGAGAGGTCAGCATAAGGTTTGTCTGAATCCTGCACTCCAGGAAATCCTGATCCTGTAAAGGAGTGAGGGATGACTATGTGAAGTTTAAGGTGAACCCCAGGCTTTGCTTGAACAGAGATGAAGCATATGTTCTTCAACAAGATCTCTGGAGAAGATGCCTGAAGCAGAAGGTCATCTAAGTAAGGGCAAACTTGGATGCCTTGAAGCCTGCAAAAAGCAATTACAGGTGCTAAACATTCGGTGAATACCTTTGGGGCAGCAGAAAGGCCAAAGGGCAAAGAGATATGAAAATATAAGTAAGAAACAGAGAAACATAAAAATCTCCTGTATAGGGGAATGAATGGGAATGTGAAAATTGGCAACCTTGATATTCAGTGATGCCGTGAAAGCCTGAGGAAGAATGAGAGAAATAAGGTATGAAGGAGCAGCATGCACAAAGAAGGAACCTTCAAGAAGATGTTGAGGTGAGACAGGTCCAGAATTAGTCTCCAGTGACCATCCTTTCTGGGCACTAGAAAGATCCTGGAATAAAACCCTCACCCTCTGTGGTTGAGTGGAACCTCCATGAATTGTCCCTTAATTCAACAACTCCTGAAGGACCTCTGGGAATAAATGCAGTTGTTTCCCGGGTGGTTGAGGAATACCCATGAAAGGAGGAAGAGACTTCCAGACAATGAAGTAAACTTTTTGAATAAATGGAAAGAACCCATCTGTCCTGAAAGATGTTTTCCCAAACAGGAAGAGACAGAGAAAGTCGAAGGGAAAGAAAAAGGCTGTGGCGAGAGTGGTAATCACATACTACCTGGCTTGTCAAGAAAAGACTGTTTCTGGTGGGAGCAGACTAAGAAGTCTTAGGTCAAAGAGGCCTCCTTCCACAATTTTTTAGACTTAGCTGGTGGACTGCGAGCCTGTTTACGCATAAAGGCAGTCTTGGAAGGATAACGTCTGTGAAACTTGGGTACAGGTGAGACAAAAATGTGTTTTGAATCCTGGAGCTCCTTATCTTTCTCTTGCAAAGACTTAAATAAGTCAGCTGCAGCAGACCCAAACAAAGCTGCGTTATCCAGAAGAGTATTGAGTAACACAGCTTTAATGTCACCCAGCAGTGGTTGAAGTCTAAACCATGAACACATTCTCACAGCAGAGCCTGATGTAGCTGTCCTAGAAGATGCTTCGGCTGCATCATGACTACAATTTACTGAATGTCTTGCAACCCGAGAAGAAGCTCCCAGTAAGGACAAGGCATTAGTTTTCCCTTCTGAATCAGGAAGATCAGAAATGACTTGTGTGGCCTGTGGATAAAACAGCCAAAGCATATCTGGTCATATGGGTCTAGTAATTTATAGCACGGAAAGCTAAGGTGGTAAAAGTGTAAACCTTCTTCCCATTCTTTCCAAAATCCTGCTTTCCTTAACACAGGGAGAAGTGTAGTAGATGGCAGCAATCTAGAAGGCTTTCCCGAAGCCACAGAGACCACAGAGGATCAGCTGATGGACATCTGAAAAGAAATTTGCTTTCCTCTGGCACTTTGTAAAAGCGGTCTGGTTTCTTATGGGCAGGGGGCTGTGAATTTGGAGTCTGGGATGCTGAATTGAAAGGATCTAATAATACAGGCAAAACTGTAAGAACAGAAGGAGGAGAACAGAACTCCATCTGCAGTAGGTTATAGTATCTCTTCTGCACATCACTAACCTGGGAAACATCCCATTTGCAAAACTCCCTCATTCTGGAAATAGTTTCCTCAAAGGTAAGATCTTCTATAGGAGAGTCAGTGCCATTAGACTCCTCTTCCGGAGAAGCATACACCAGAGGAGAAGGCATCTGGGTGGAATAGGCTAAGGATTCATCACCTGAAGAGAAATCTTCATCACACGAATCCTGTTCCCCAATTCTCTTTTATGGTGAAGCTGTCCAAGGCGGAGTAGGGACACAGACACCAGAATGGGGGCTTAAGGGCCATAAGGACATTATATCAGCCTGGATAAAACTGCTATTTAATTTGTGGATCTTTGGCTGAAGAGGAATGCTTTGTGGTTTTTTTTAAGGTGCACATATGCCTTATGGAAAGTGGGAGGACCCAACGTTGGCCTACACTCCACAATAGTAATTGGGACTTCCTCCCTAAATAATATTTGAGAGATCCCACTAGGGCCTTCTGAAATAATGAGTCTTGGTTCCACCAAGCGAATGTCTGTAGAGTCTCCAAGGACGTGCCTGTCGTCAGATCCATTGCAATCTCTGAACTGGTTCCAGCCAAGGAATCCAACAAAAGGACTTGACAGACCTCAGAGCCTTCAATAGCCTTGAGAGAGACATCTGATACAGGAGGCACAGCCGAAGAGACAGACCTAGGCTGTTTGGCCTTTCTCTTCACTGGTAACTCGGCAATAGCCCAGATGTACCTTTCACAGCATCTTTCGCTAAGTGTTTAAGATGCTGGTTTTCAAGAAAAATTGCTAGAAAGGAAAACAGACTTCTTACAGTTTTAGGCAAGAAAGTCTGGAAAATGGAACAAGTAGGCCTTATTCAGAATAAGCACTACTTGTGACTATTCTTATGTGGAATTTGCCTTTCTTGGACAACAGGAAAAAAACTTATAACTCTGTAGCAAATAAGATAAAAGAACAAAACCCCTCAATGGGCACTTATCTGAAATGGTTTGAAAGAGTAGCAAAAAAAAAAAACTCAGGAGAGCAGTCCAACGGCTGAAGATGGCATCTGGATCGGTGGCAGAGACATTCTGAGGATAATACATGCCGACGTACGTGGACAGCATATAGGCGATGTCTCACATACTCCTAAGTAGTAAAAAGCTTTTGTATACTGGCTGGACAGTGGGTCACCCTTGGTAGGGAATCCTTCATGTTATGAATACTGAAACAGTAGAACAAGAGGACACCAAACCATCACTGACTGCTGTAATTCTCATGCTGTAATGTGTATAACTGTAACAAAAGGTCACTGACCCCTACAATTCTCACTCTGTAATGTGTATAACTGTAACAAAAGCTCACTGACTCCTACAATTCTCACTCTGTAATGTGTATAACTGTAACAAAAGCTCACTGACTCCTACAATTCTCACTCTGTAATGTGTATAACTGTAACAAAAGCTAACAGACTCCTACAATTCTCACTCTGTAATGTGTATAACTGTAACAAAAGCTAACCGACTCCTACAATTCTCACTCTGTAATGTGTATAATGCTAACAAAAGCTCATTGACTGTTATAATTCTCACTCTGTAATGTGTATAACTGTAACAAAAGCTAACAGACTCCTACAATTCTCACTCTGTAATGTGTATAACTGTAACAAAAGCTAACCGACTCCTACAATTCTCACTCTGTAATGTGTATAACTGTAACAAAAGCTCACTGACTCCTACAATTCTCACTCTGTAATGTGTATAACTGTAACAAAAGCTCACCAACTCCTACAATTCTCACTCTGTAATGTGTATAAGTCTAACAAAAGCTCACAGACTCCTATAATTCTCACTCTGTAATGTGTATAACTGTAACAAAAGCTCACTGACTCCTACAATTCTCACTCTGTAATGTGTATAACTGTAACAAAAGCTCACTGACTCCTACAATTATCACTCTGTAATGTGTATAACTGTAGCAAAAGCTCACTGACTCCTACAATTCTCACTCTGTAATGTGTATAAGTCTAACAAAAGCTCACAGACTCCTACAATTCTCACTCTGTAATGTGTGTAACTGAAACAAAAGCTCACTGACTCCTACAATTCTCACTCTGTAATGTGTGTAACTGAAACAAAAGCTCAGAGACTCCTACAATTCTCACTCTGTAATGTGTATAACTGTAAAGAAAGCTCACAGACTCCTACAATTCTCACTCTGTAATGTGTGTAACTGTAACAAAAGCTCACTGACTCCTACAATTCTCAATCTGTAATGTGTATAACTGTAACAAAAGCTCACAGACTCCTACAATTCTCACTCTGTAATGTGTATAACTGTAAAGAAAGCTCACAGACTCCTACAATTCTCACTCTGTAATGTGTATAACTGTAACAAAAGCTCACTGACTCCTACAATTCTCACTCTGTAATGTGTATAACTGAAACAAAAGCTCACAGACTGCTGTAATTCTCACTCTGTAATGTGTATAACTGAAACAAAAGCTCACTGACTCCTACAATTATCACTCTGTAATGCGTATAACTGAAACAAAAGCTCACTGACTCCTACAATTCTCACTCTGTAATGTGTATAACTGTAAAAAAGTTCACCGACTCCTACAATTCTCACTCTGTAATGTGTATAACTGAAACAAAAGCTCACAGACTGCTGTAAGTCTCACTCTGTAATGTGTATAACTGTAACAAAAGCTCACTGACTGCTGTAATTCTCACCCTGTAATGTGTATAACTGTAACAAAAGATGACTGACTGGGGTGTAATTCTTATGCTGTAATGTATACAACTGAAACAGAAACGCTCCCTTATTAATGTAATTCTCTCTCTCAGTAATGTGCATAACCTTAATAAAAGCTGACACTGATGTAATTCTCATGCTACAATGTGTACAACTGTAATAAATGTCACGCACAGGTTTAGTTCTCACTGAAATGTATACAATTGTAAAAAAAGGTCACTAACACTGATGTAATTCATGTTGTAACGTGTACAATTTTAACAAAACTCACTGACTGATGTAATTCTCACACTGTAATGTGTATAAGTTTAACAAAAGTTCACTAAAACTGATATAATTCATACTGCAATGTGCATAACTGTAACCCCAATGACTAATGTAATTCTCACACTGTATTATGCACAACTGTAACAAAAAGCTCAATGCCGTAATTCTCTCTCACTGTAATGTGTACAACTGTAACAAAACTCACCAGCATTGATGTAGTTCTTGTGCTCTGTGTACAACTAACAAAAGCTGATTAACAATGATGCAATGTTCAGGCTGTAATATGTATAACCGTAAGTAAAGCTCACTAACACTAGTGCAATTCCCACATAATGTGCAACTGCAACAAAAACTGATTAACATTGATGCAATGTTCAAGCCGTAATGTATATAACGAAGTAAAGCTTACTGACAGTGTAATTCCCACATAACAAGGTGTTTACCTGTAAATAAGCTGACTAACATCTATGCAACGTTCAAGCTGTAATGTATATATGTGTAGGTAAAGCTCACTAACACTAGTGTAATTATCATGTAATAGTGTGTATAACTGTAATAAAAACTGATTAACATCTATACAATGTTCAAGCTGTAATGTATATATGTGTAAGTAAAGCTCACTAGCACTAGTGTAATTATCATGTAATAATGTGTATAACTGTAATAAAACCTGATTAACATCGATGCAATGTTCAAGCTGTAATGTATATATGTGTAAGTAAAGCTCACTAACACTAGTGTAATTATCATGTAATAATGTGTATAACTGTAATAAAACCTGATTAACATCTATACAATGTTCAAGCTGTAATGTATATATGTGTAAGTAAAGCTCACTAACACTAGTGTAATTATCTTGTAATAATGTGTATAACTGTAACAAAACCTGATTAACATCGGGGCAACGTTCAAGCTGTAATGTATATATGTGTAAGTAAAGCTCACTAACACTAGTGTAATTATCATGTAATAATGTGTATAACTGTAACAAAACCTGATTAACATCAGGGCAACGTTCAAGCTGTAATGTATATATGTGTAAGTAAAGCTCACTAACACTAGTGTAATTATCTTGTAATAATGTGTATAACTGTAATAAAACCTGATTAACATCGGGGCAACGTTCAAGCTGTAATGTATATATGTGTAAGTAAAGCTCACTAACACTAGTGTAATTATCATGTAATAATGTGTATAACTGTAATAAAACCTGATTAACATCGATGCAATGTTCAAGCTGTAATGTATATATGTGTAAGTAAAGCTCACTAACACTAGTGTAATTATCATGTAATAATGTGTATAACTGTAATAAAACCTGATTAACATCGATGCAATGTTCAAGCTGTAATGTATATATGTGTAAGTAAAGCTCACTAACACTAGTGTAATTATCATGTAATAATGTGTATAACTGTAATAAAACCTGATTAACATCGGGGCAACGTTCAAGCTGTAATGTATATATGTGTAAGTAAAGCTCACTAACACTAGTGTAATTATCTTGTAATAATGTGTATAACTGTAACAAAACCTGATTAACATCGATGCAATGTTCAAGCTGTAATGTATATATGTGTAAGTAAAGCTCACTAACACTAGTGTAATTATCATGTAATAATGTGTATAACTGTAATAAAACCTGATTAACATCTATACAATGTTCAAGCTGTAATGTATATATGTGTAAGTAAAGCTCACTAACACTAGTGTAATTATCCTGTAATAATGTGTATAACTGTAATAAAACCTGATTAACATCGGGGCAACGTTCAAGCTGTAATGTATATATGTGTAAGTAAAGCTCACTAACACTAGTGTAATTATCATGTAATAATGTGTATAACTGTAATAAAACCTGATTAACATCGATGCAATGTTCAAGCTGTAATGTATATATGTGTAAGTAAAGCTCACTAACACTAGTGTAATTATCATGTAATAATGTGTATAACTGTAACAAAACCTGATTAACATTGGGGCAACGTTCAAGCTGTAATGTATATATGTGTAAGTAAAGCTCACTAACACTAGTGTAATTATCATGTAATAATGTGTATAACTGTAATAAAACCTGATTAACATCGATGCAATGTTCAAGCTGTAATGTAAGTAAAGCTCACTAACACTAGTGTAATTCTCACGAAATAATGTGTATAACTGTAATAAAACCTGATTAACATCGGGGCAAATTTCAAGCTGTAATGTATATATGTGTAAGTAAAGCTCACTAACACTAGTGTAATTATCATGTAATAATGTGTATAACTGTAATAAAACCTGATTAACATCTATACAATGTTCAAGCTGTAATGTATATATGTGTAAGTAAAGCTCACTAACACTAGTGTAATTATCATGTAATAATGTGTATAACTGTAATAAAACCTGATTAACATCGATGCAATGTTCAAGCTGTAATGTATATATGTGTAAGTAAAGCTCACTAACACTAGTGTAATTATCATGTAATAATGTGTATAACTGTAATAAAACCTGATTAACATCGGGGCAACGTTCAAGCTGTAATGTATATATGTGTAAGTAAAGCTCACTAACACTAGTGTAATTATCTTGTAATAATGTGTATAACTGTAACAAAACCTGATTAACATCTATACAATGTTCAAGCTGTAATGTATATATGTGTAAGTAAAGCTCACTAACACTAGTGTAATTATCATGTAATGTGTATAACTGTAATAAAACCTGATTAACATCGGGCAATGCTCAAGCTGTAATGTATATATGTGTAAGTAAAGCTCACTAACACTAGTGTAATTATCATGTAATAATGTGTATAACTGTAACAAAACCTGATTAACATTGGGGCAACGTTCAAGCTGTAATGTATATATGTGTAAGTAAAGCTCACTAACACTAGTGTAATTATCATGTAATAATGTGTATAACTGTAATAAAACCTGATTAACATCGGGGCAATGTTCAAGCTGTAATGTATATATGTGTAAGTAAAGCTCACTAACACTAGTGTAATTATCATGTAATAATGTGTATAACTGTAATAAAACCTGATTAACATTGGGTAACGTTCAAGCTGTAATGTATATATGTGTAAGTAAAGCTCACTAACACTAGTGTAATTATCATGTAATAATGTGTATAACTGTAATAAAACCTGATTAACATCGGGGCAATGTTCAAGCTGTAATGTATATATGTGTAAGTAAAGCTCACTAACACTAGTGTAATTATCCTGTAATAATGTGTATAACTGTAACAAAACCTGATTAACATCGGGGCAACGTTCAAGCTGTAATGTATATATGTGTAAGTAAAGCTCACTAACACTAGTGTAATTATCATGTAATAATGTGTATAACTGTAATAAAACCTGATTAACATCGGGGCAATGTTCAAGCTGTAATGTATATATGTGTAAGTAAAGCTCACTAACACTAGTGTAATTATCATGTAATAATGTGTATAACTGTAACAAAAACTGATTAACATCGGGGCAATGTTCAAGTTGTAATGTATATAAGTAAAGCTCACTAACACTAACGTAATTCTCACGTAATGTGTACAACCGTAACAAAACCTGATTAACATCCTACAATTCTCAAGCTGTAATGTATATAACTGGAAGTAAAGCTCATTAACACTAGTGTAATTACCACGTAATGTGTACAACCGTAACAAAAGCTCACTGACTCCTACAACTCTCTCTGTAATGTATACAACTGTAAGTAATGCTCACTAACACTAGTGTAATTCTCACGTAATGTGCATAACTGTAACAAAACTCACTGACTGATGTAATTCTCACACTGCAATGTGTATAACTGTAACAAAAGCTCACTGACTTGTAATTCTCAGTCTGTAATGTATAAGATGTAACAAAAGCTGACTGATGTAATTCTCAGTCTGTAATGTATACAGATGTAACACAAAGCTGACTGATGTAATTCTCAGTCTGAAAAGCATGCAGATGTAACACAAAGCTCAGTGATGTAATTCTCAGTCTGAAATGCATACAGATGTAACACAAAGCTGAGTGATGTAATTCTCAGTCTGAAATGCATACAGATGTAACACAAAGCTGAGTGATGTAATTCTCAGTCTGAAATGCATACAGATGTAACACAAAGCTGAGTGATGTAATTCTCAGTCTGAAATGCATACAGATGTAACACAAAGCTGAGTGATGTAATTCTCAGTCTGAAATGCATACAGATGTAACACAAAGCTGAGTGATGTAATTCTCAGTCTGAAATGCATACAGATGTAACACAAAGCTGAGTGATGTAATTCTCAGTCTGAAATGCATACAGATGTAACACAAAGCTGAGTGATGTAATTCTCAGTCTGAAATGCATACAGATGTAACACAAAGCTGAGTGATGTAATTCTCAGTCTGAAATGCATACAGATGTAACACAAAGCTGAGTGATGTAATTCTCAGTCTGAAATGCATACAGATGTAACACAAAGCTGAGTGATGTAATTCTCAGTCTGAAATGCATACAGATGTAACACAAAGCTGAGTGATGTAATTCTCAGTCTGAAATGCATACAGATGTAACACAAAGCTGAGTGATGTAATTCTCAGTCTGAAATGCATACAGATGTAACACAAAGCTGAGTGATGTAATTCTCAGTCTGAAATGCATACAGATGTAACACAAAGCTGAGTGATGTAATTCTCAGTCTGAAATGCATACAGATGTAACACAAAGCTGAGTGATGTAATTCTCAGTCTGAAATGCATACAGATGTAACACAAAGCTGAGTGATGTAATTCTCAGTCTGAAATGCATACAGATGTAACACAAAGCTGAGTGATGTAATTCTCAGTCTGAAATGCATACAGATGTAACACAAAGCTGAGTGATGTAATTCTCAGTCTGAAATGCATACAGATGTAACACAAAGCTGAGTGATGTAATTCTCAGTCTGAAATGCATACAGATGTAACACAAAGCTGAGTGATGTAATTCTCAGTCTGAAATGCATACAGATGTAACACAAAGCTGAGTGATGTAATTCTCAGTCTGAAATGCATACAGATGTAACACAAAGCTGAGTGATGTAATTCTCAGTCTGAAATGCATACAGATGTAACACAAAGCTGAGTGATGTAATTCTCAGTCTGAAATGCATACAGATGTAACACAAAGCTGAGTGATGTAATTCTCAGTCTGAAATGCATACAGATGTAACACAAAGCTGAGTGATGTAATTCTCAGTCTGAAATGCATACAGATGTAACACAAAGCTGAGTGATGTAATTCTCAGTCTGAAATGCATACAGATGTAACACAAAGCTGAGTGATGTAATTCTCAGTCTGAAATGCATACAGATGTAACACAAAGCTGAGTGATGTAATTCTCAGTCTGAAATGCATACAGATGTAACACAAAGCTGAGTGATGTAATTCTCAGTCTGAAATGCATACAGATGTAACACAAAGCTGAGTGATGTAATTCTCAGTCTGAAATGCATACAGATGTAACACAAAGCTGAGTGATGTAATTCTCAGTCTGAAATGCATACAGATGTAACACAAAGCTGAGTGATGTAATTCTCAGTCTGAAATGCATACAGATGTAACACAAAGCTGAGTGATGTAATTCTCAGTCTGAAATGCATACAGATGTAACACAAAGCTGAGTGATGTAATTCTCAGTCTGAAATGCATACAGATGTAACACAAAGCTGAGTGATGTAATTCTCAGTCTGAAATGCATACAGATGTAACACAAAGCTGAGTGATGTAATTCTCAGTCTGAAATGCATACAGATGTAACACAAAGCTGAGTGATGTAATTCTCAGTCTGAAATGCATACAGATGTAACACAAAGCTGAGTGATGTAATTCTCAGTCTGAAATGCATACAGATGTAACACAAAGCTGAGTGATGTAATTCTCAGTCTGAAATGCATACAGATGTAACACAAAGCTGAGTGATGTAATTCTCAGTCTGAAATGCATACAGATGTAACACAAAGCTGAGTGATGTAATTCTCAGTCTGAAATGCATACAGATGTAACACAAAGCTGAGTGATGTAATTCTCAGTCTGAAATGCATACAGATGTAACACAAAGCTGAGTGATGTAATTCTCAGTCTGAAATGCATACAGATGTAACACAAAGCTGAGTGATGTAATTCTCAGTCTGAAATGCATACAGATGTAACACAAAGCTGAGTGATGTAATTCTCAGTCTGAAATGCATACAGATGTAACACAAAGCTCAGTGATGTAATTCTCAGTCTGAAATGCATACAGATGTAACACAAAGCTCAGTGATGTAATTCTCAGTCTGAAATGCATACAGATGTAACACAAAGCTCAGTGATGTAATTCTCAGTCTGAAATGCATACAGATGTAACACAAAGCTCAGTGATGTAATTCTCAGTCTGAAATGCATACAGATGTAACACAAAGCTCAGTGATGTAATTCTCAGTCTGAAATGCATACAGATGTAACACAAAGCTCAGTGATGTAATTCTCAGTCTGAAATGCATACAGATGTAACACAAAGCTCAGTGATGTAATTCTCAGTCTGAAATGCATACAGATGTAACACAAAGCTCAGTGATGTAATTCTCAGTCTGAAATGCATACAGATGTAACACAAAGCTCAGTGATGTAATTCTCAGTCTGAAATGCATACAGATGTAACACAAAGCTCAGTGATGTAATTCTCAGTCTGAAATGCATACAGATGTAACACAAAGCTCAGTGATGTAATTCTCAGTCTGAAATGCATACAGATGTAACACAAAGCTCAGTGATGTAATTCTCAGTCTGAAATGCATACAGAGGTAACGCAAAGCTCAGTGATGTAATTCTCAGTCTGAAATGCATACAGATGTAACAAAGCTCAGTGATGTAATTCTCAGTCTGAAATGCATGCAGATGTAACGCAAAGCTCAGTGATGTAATTCTCAGTCTGAAATGCATACAGATGTAACGCAAAGCTCAGTGATGTAATTCTCAGTCTGAAATGCATACAGATGTAACACAAAGCTGAGTGATGTATTTCTCAGTCTGAAATGCATACAGATGTAACACAAAGCTGAGTGATGTAATTCTCAGTCTGAAATGCATACAGATGTAACACAAAGCTGAGTGATGTAATTCTCAGTCTGAAATGCATACAGATGTAACACAAAGCTGAGTGATGTAATTCTCAGTCTGAAATGCATACAGATGTAACACAAAGCTGAGTGATGTAATTCTCAGTCTGAAATGCATACAGATGTAACACAAAGCTGAGTGATGTAATTCTCAGTCTGAAATGCATACAGATGTAACACAAAGCTGAGTGATGTAATTCTCAGTCTGAAATGCATAGAGATGTAACACAAAGCTGAGTGATGTAATTCTCAGTCTGAAATGCATACAGATGTAACGCAAAGCTCAGTGATGTAATTCTCAGTCTGAAATGCATACAGAGGTAACGCAAAGCTCAGTGATGTAATTCTCAGTCTGAAATGCATACAGATGTAACAAAGCTCAGTGATGTAATTCTCAGTCTGAAATGCATACAGATGTAACAAAGCTCAGTGATGTAATTCTCAGTCTGAAATGCATACAGATGTAACGCAAAGCTCAGTGATGTAATTCTCAGTCTGAAATGCATACAGATGTAACACAAAGCTGAGTGATGTATTTCTCAGTCTGAAATGCATACAGATGTAACACAAAGCTGAGTGATGTAATTCTCAGTCTGAAATGCATACAGATGTAACACAAAGCTGAGTGATGTAATTCTCAGTCTGAAATGCATACAGATGTAACACAAAGCTGAGTGATGTAATTCTCAGTCTGAAATGCATACAGATGTAACACAAAGCTGAGTGATGTAATTCTCAGTCTGAAATGCATACAGATGTAACACAAAGCTGAGTGATGTAATTTTCAGTCTGAAATGCATACAGATGTAACACAAAGCTGAGTGATGTAATTCTCAGTCTGAAATGCATACAGATGTAACACAAAGCTGAGTGATGTAATTCTCAGTCTGAAATGCATACAGATGTAACACAACGCTCAGTGATGTAATTCTCAGTCTGAAATGCATACAGATGTAACACAAAGCTCAGTGATGTAATTCTCAGTCTGAAATACATACAGATGTAACACAAAGCTGAGTGATGTAATTCTCAGTCTGAAATGCATACAGATGTAACACAAAGCTCAATGATGTAATTCTCAGTCTGAAATGCATACAGATGTAACACAAAGCTCAGTGATGTAATTCTCATTCTGAAATGCATACAGATGTAACACAAAGCTCAGTGATGTAATTCTCAGTCTGAAATGCATACAGATGTAACACAAAGCTCAGTGATGTAATTCTCAGCCTGAAATGCATAGAGATGTAACACAAAGCTCAGTGATGTAATTCTCTCTCACTGTAATGTGTATCCCTGTAACAAAAGCTCTTTGTCACTGATGTAAACTCTTGCACTGTAATGTGTATAACTGTGTAACCCAAGCTGATGACATTAATGTAATTGTAATATTGCAATGAAACGTGTAACTAGTACAAATGTGCGCACTGACAAATAGATTGCAGCTGAAATGGGTCCTAGTACCAGCTGTCTTACCCAATAACCAAAAACTAAATAAATAAATGTGTGTGTGTGTGTGTGTATATATATATATATATATATATATATATATATATATATATATATATATATATTTTTATATATAAATATGGATCTCTATCACACAACCAAATGCTCACGTGAGGAAAAACCCACATTATTAAGCCAAAAAGCTTGAACAACAAAACTTACAAAGCAATTCCTAGAAAATGGAAATGAAAATCTAAACCAACTATAATGCAAGTAGTGAATATACGAACAGAGATTAAACAACTGGGACTGTGATCTTTAGAAAAGGGTAGGAGCAAACTAGGGGAAAAATGGGAATTATGCAAACGATACATACGGGGAGGAATGAGGCTTTAAAAAGGCGTGACTTTAAGCGATGTACTGTTTGAAAATGATTGGGTAGATTATAAGTGATGTATAATGTTTGCAACTGGGAGTGTGTCAGTATGGTTTATGTAAAATGCTTGCAATTAGGATTATGTCAGTGTGGTTTGCTTTCATTTATATGAATGTATGACTGCCTCGCAAGTGATGGTTTAATAAAAATGTTTCTTGTTAAAAAAAAAAAAAAAGGGTAGGAATTGAAAAATATATGTAATGTTACTTAGGTTATGAGACATATAGCAAAATATGTGAAGTATAATCTTTGCAAACGTAAACTTGTTAATACAGTTTGATTACATTTATATAAATGTAAATTTGGCTACGTCACAAGTGATAATTCAATAAAGGTGTTTAAAAAAAATCTGAATCATAATAAAAAAAAAAAAAAAACACCTTGGGATCCCTGGCCATCATGGGAACTGCAGAAACCATGCAGGCAGTTTGAGTGTATGAATACTGGACGGAGCATGCCCTGCTAAATGAGAAATCAAACTTGGAGTCACATCAGGGAACCAGGGTAGGTGCAGGGTAGGCCAGAGAAAGGGGAACCAGGCTTAGGGCAATGAGAATCACTGCTGCTCTGCAAAGGGTTGCCTTCTGAAGAAACTTAATTATAATGGGAGTAGAGGGGTAGGTGTTCAGGAGACCCGGAGGCCAAGCATACAGAAGAGTATCCCTTGTGAGTGTCCCTTTGGGGAACCAGGGCATAAACACTGCTGCAATTTGTGTTGGATGGGGAAGCAGAGTGCAACAAGGAGTGTCCCAGCACTGGAAAATCCGAGCTGCTATTTCTGGATTCAGGCAGCACTCATAAGGAAGAAGAATGTTCCTACTTAAACTGTCTGCCAAGATGCCGGACTTCCTGGGATGTGCAGTGCAATACAAAACCAGTGACAGGAGATCATCCAATGCCACACCCTCTTGGTTTCTCAACAGAGAGGATAAAACAGAGCACCCTTTTTTGTTTAGGTACCAAACTACAGACATATTTGTCCATTTGAACACAGATCACACCCACAGGGAAAAGCTGAAACTGCTGCAAAATGAGGCAGGTTGCCATGACTGCCATACACTTGGTAAAGGGGCTGCTGTGGTGAGATCAAAGGGCAGCACTCACGAGTGATGATATCCAGCTCCAAGTTGAAAGTGCAGAAGTCTCCTTGAATGCCTTGTAATCTTTATATAATAGTAGTCATCCTTGAGATCTATCCGATCACCCTTAACAGTCAGACTGAACTATACCATTCCATCCGAAACATGAACTGGTTGACATAGTGGTTCAGTTTACCTAGATCCAAAATTGGTCTATGGTCCTTATTCTTTGACACCAAAAAGAATATGGAGAAAACCCTGGATCCTTGGTGGATTGATGGGATCTCCTGGATGACTCTGTCAGCAGTTTCTGTATTTCGACTGCTGTGTACCTTCTCTAGTGAAATGAAACAGCTCAGCGAGACTTGGTGTTTCCTCTTGGGGGGGAATAAAAAGGAAACTCTATAATCTCTGGATATGACCCTTAACACCCATAGGTCTGAGGTAATGACAACCCTTTGGGTACTCTGAAAAGGCTTCCTGGAGTATGCTAAGTGCTGGTATTACAGATCATTCTGTGGGTGGCATCTGTTCTAGTTGACAACCTGCCCCCCATCTACAGCGGGCACCTTCATCAGGAGCTTCTTGAAAAGACTGCTATGATGTGTGAAAAAAAAGAAATATTTGTCCCATTTGTGGTTCCTGGTGAAGGACCACAGAGGGCTGGGCAAAGTGTACTCCAATGGCAGGCAGCGTCTTTCCTTTCTGTTCCCTCCAGGTTAATGTGTCCTTGAACTTTGGGCAAAAAAAAAAGAGGAACCAGCAAAAGGGGCATTGACAAAAGACTCTCTAAAGCACTCCACAAAACTACATAACTGTACACAGGCATGTCAGCATATGGCAGTGCCAGTACCCGCTGCACACAACATACTGTCAGTTGTACTGCACAGCAGATGCATCAACATGTTAGTAATCACCTGCACGGTTGACAACTGCACCTCAAGAGATTTTTGCATCTATGGGCCAGGTGTGTCTACACTACCTTTGACACTTCTAACACAAGGTCACGCTGATGTATGGTCAAGTGATCCAAACAGTTTAAAGCTCTGAGCACAAAGGTCACCGAAATGTAGGTACGCTTTCCTCACTTCAAAAATGCCTTTTTTGGTGACTGCTGCCACAACAATGGCATCAACTATGGCCCCTTACTGCAATGTGGCTGGTCCTTGGGAGGAGCAAACATTTTATCAGGTTTTTTGGGGACTTGTTCCACCACATCTGGTTTTCTCCATGCCTTCTGAAACACCAGGTTGATAAACACATGTGGAGGGGAACTACCCAGGATGTGGACAGGTCCGTACCCAAGGCCTCCAAAAAAATTACTCCACCACAGAGGGGGTTTCAGAAAGAGGACCAACCCCACAACAGCAAAGAACTTCGATAAGATAGCTGAAGGAGGCATCACTGTGAGGAGATTTGAGGACACCCTCTCCATCCTCGAAATAAGTATCCACAGTGAGAGATTCCTCTTGCAGCAAACTCTTACTGTGACCCTCCCAGACAGGGAATTCAGAAGGAAAGTGGAAGAAACAAGGGGACTTGGATGCATAACCTGGAGGTCCAGAAGTGTGGGTGGTGTCAGAGCCAACCAGTGTGTATCTACAGCTCCAGAAACAGATGGGGAGGATTACCATCCATTGCCAACCAATTTGTCTCAGACTTAAAAAAAATCCTTTCAACAGCATCAAACAGAGAAGATTATGCTTGCATTCCAGAAATGATATTACTTGGATGTCAGGATGCTAGAAAAAGATATGGCTTACCTGACCTGCCCAAATGCTGAGACTGGAGCTACACTGTTGAGTGCTGAGGCTCTGAGAGGAAGGGTTAACTAGAAAAACCTTGACAGTTGACCGTGGAACCCTGGCCCCAAACTCTTGGCTCTAAGGTATGCCCGGCTCCAACATTTTCAGAGTCAAGAATGCCAAGAAAGGGGAGGGGTCTTAAACGGCTAAGCTACTGCTGCTGACCTAGGTGATGGTAAGGCGACTGGACCTAAAAGCCCTAGAGCCAAAAGGAATGAGGGGAAGAAAACAAAAAGATGAAAATGAACACTTGGACACTAGAAATAATTGGGTAGGAAGGAGCTCTAGCTAGATATTGGCCTGCAAAGAGGAGCACATCAGCTGCTTTACATCAGATCATCTTCAGCTGCTCCAAATCAGAAGATCTGGGACTCCTTCTACATGGGTACACCTAACTGATGAGGCCCCTGAAGAAGGATTTGAAGCCCTTATGACACCTAAGATCCAACAACTGGATCCAGACTGGAGAAGTTTGGATCAAAGTTGAAGAAGTGTAATCTTCACACAAAAACTCACTCGGAGTAATGGGGGAGAATGTATCCTACCTTGACTACCACTCTTCTAAGTGTAATCTTCACACAAAACCTCACTCAGAGTAAAGGGGGAGAATGTATCCTACCTAGACTAGCATTCTCCTTAGCAAAGAAATAACTACAAACACTCAAAGGTGAGAAATGACCAGCACAGTAGGAGATCAGCTTCAACAGCATGTAGTGAACCCAAGCATCGAAGTAGTCAAGGATATGTGGAACTTCGGCTCAGGAGAGGGATCCGAA
This sequence comes from Protopterus annectens, assembly GCF_019279795.1. Taxonomy (NCBI): domain Eukaryota; kingdom Metazoa; phylum Chordata; order Ceratodontiformes; family Protopteridae; genus Protopterus; species Protopterus annectens. The sequence goes on along the minus strand of NC_056747.1, from coordinate 4,388,746 downwards.
GCCAAGGTTCCCCTGTCCTATTCCTTGCTCCGACTCCTTTCACCCTTGTCCAGCTTCTTCATGGGAGAAGGAGAGGTGGAAGAAGCAGAAGAAGAAAAAAAAAGGCAACAGACCACTCAAAACCAACTTACCTCAGCACTCATTCAGTGTCCAGGCTGCAAAACCAGAACAAATACTGCACTCAACACTGAGATGCAACTCTCTGAGGCAGTAGACGCACCTATCGCGAGCATTTTGAGCAGGTAGTTTGTAGCCAAATGCCAAACATTTTTTAAAACCTTTCTCCTTAAGAATAATGAAAAACCTCAGGAGAAAAGAGGAAAACATACACACACAAAAGCACACCCCTCATAACTACCTAGTATCCTAAAAGGGGAGACTATACAAACACTAAAAACTAAAAGCAGACAAAGGCAACTACTATATATAAACTTTTTTTTTCTTCTAAACAACTGAAAGGGAGGGAATGCCACAGAGATAGACCTCCACAACAAACATCACCAACTAACTACACTGCTCTGTAATGCCTAAAAAGGGCAGAGGAAGGCAGAAATGGAGAAAAACAATAATCCTGAAAGCTAACCACATACAAAAGATGCTCAATCGAGCTCCACATTGCGCTGTTGCTGTGTCTCAAGGCAGCAAACTAGATAACAGTTAAATAGGAGGGAGCAGAGTATTACTGGTAGAGGAGGCGGAGCTCTGCCAATGAAGTCTCTGAGAAAACACCGGCATTGGATCAGGGTCAGATCAAATAACCCACAGTTTGAAGCTGGACTGAACAGACATCAGAGCAAATAATTTCACTTCATCTGAAGGATATTAGGGCAGGAGTGCATTATTTAAACATAAGACTGCACATTTCATTTTTATTGGCATTAACTGGGTGAATATCAAAAATTTTGATAAATCTTGCTGGCAAAAATATAAGACAAAAAAGAAACAAACTGGTCCTTAGATTAGGCACCATGTAGAGCCCAGGATTAAATTAACTTGTATAACAGTTTTTTTTTGTGTGTGTTTAGACTTTTTATTTATCTTTGGTATTTTTGTCTGATAAATATTTAAATATTAACAGCATTTATTTATTTACTGACATTTGATTACTGGGAAATTCCACCTGGGTAGAAGCCCATTTTTAGCGGAGGCTTTGGGGGAAAAGCTCCAAATTAATAAAAAACATTTTAACAACAATAATTTTACAATTCTCAAAAATAAACCAAAAACATCTGCAGTTTAAATAATTATAACTAATTTGACAGAATATAAAAACATTTAAGAACTGATACAAGTTATATTGACAATCATTTAATATTTAAAGACATTTTAGACAGCTTGTAGAGAAATTAAAGGTAAGTTTGTTTAATACAAACAGGAATTGCAATATGAAGCAAGGGGTAAACAAGCTTATGGTATATTTAGACAGAAAGGCTGGGAAGAGAATTTGATTGAACTAAGGAAGTTGATGAAGAAGGGAGAGTAAGGAGTTACAAGGAATGAAAAGGTACATGCTTTGAACATAAAACACTTTTTACCCAATTCACCAGGTATACATTATTATATTTTCAAAAGTTTTGGAAAGGAATAATTTATTTTTTAACTGTGCATATATTTTCATTAGTTACTATACTTGTCTCTAACAGATTACTGGCACTTTAATTACTGCACTGACTGATGTCACATGGTAAGAGTGCTACTTTAATTACTAATGCACTGACTAATGTCACATGGTAAGAGTGCTACTTTAATTACTAATGCACTGACTAATGTCACATGGTAAGAGTGCTACTTTAATTATTGTGCTGACTGATGTCACATGGTAAGAGTGCTACTTTAATTACTACTGTACTGTCTGATGTTACATGGTAAGAGTGCTACTTTAATTACTACTGTACTGTCTGATGTTACATGGTAAGAGTGCTACTTTAATTACTAATGCACTGACTAATGTCACATGGTAAGAGTGCTACTTTAATTATTGTGCTGACTGATGTCACATGGTAAGAGTGCTACTTTAATTACTAATGCATTGACTAATGTCACATGGTAAGAGTGCTACTTCAATTATTGTACTGACTGATGTCACATGGTAATAGTGCTACTTTACTACTGTACTGTCTGATGTCACATGGTAAGAGTGCTACTTTAACTACTACTGTACTGTCTGATGTCACATGGTAAGAGTGCTACTTTACTGTACTGACTGAAGTCACATGGTAACAGTGCTACTTTAATTACTAATGCACTGACTAATGTCACATGGTAAGAGTGCTACTTTAATTACTAATGCACTGACTAATGTCACATGGTAAGAGTGCTACTTTAATTATTGTGCTGACTGATGTCACATGGTAAGAGTGCTACTTTAATTACTAATGCATTGACTAATGTCACATGGTAAGAGTGCTACTTTAATTATTGTACTGACTGATGTCACATGGTAATAGTGCTACTTTAATTACTACTGTACTGTCTGATGTCACATGGTAAGAGTGCTACTTTAACTACTACTGTACTGTCTGATGTCACATGGTAAGAGTGCTACTTTACTGTACTGACTGAAGTCACATGGTAACAGTGCTACTTTAATTACTACTGTATTGTCTGATGTTACATGGTAAGAGTGTTACTTTAATTACTACTGTACTGACTGATGTCACATGGTACGAGTGCTACTTTAATTACTACACTGACTAATGTCACATGGTAAGAGTGCTACTTTAATTACTATTGCACTGACTGATGTCACATGGTAGGAGTGCTACTTTATTTACTACACTGACTAATGTCACATGGTGAGTGCTACTTTACTACTGCACTGACTGATGTCACATGGTAAGAGTGCTACTTTACTGTACTGACTGAAGTCACATGGTAACAGTGCTACTTTAATTACTACTGTACTGTCTGATGTTACATGGTAAGAGTGTTACTTTAATTACTACTGTACTGACTGATGTCACATGGTACGAGTGCTACTTTAATTACTACACTGACTAATGTCACATGGTAAGACTGCTACTTTAATTACTGCACTGACTGATGTTACAT
>NC_056747.1:4368195-4380695 GCF_019279795.1 Protopterus annectens | reverse complement strand
AGGGTGGGTTATTAGGAATGTAGGCGAGATGGATCCCAAACATCTGAAGTTATGGTGAGTACATAACTAAAAGATGTTATGTTATCCTATCTCGCCTACATTCTGAACTGATGGGACAACGTCCCTAGCGCCTAAATCCCGGGTGGCTCATTGGAAAACACTCCTGAGTACTGTGGAACCAAATGAAGCTCGTCCTCTAGATGCCACATCTAATTTGTAGTGGGAAATGAAGGTGTGCGGAGAAGACCATGTAGCCGCAGCACAAATGTCACTAATAGCAAGCTTAGAATGAAATGCTACCGAAGTAGACATAGCCCTTGTAGAATGAGCCTTGACAGAGGTGGTAAGCTCTTTGTTAGAATAAATATATGCTTGAGTAATACAGTCCCTGATCCATTTGGCAATAGTGACCTTTGTGACAGCGTTGCCCAATCTGTTATCTGCAAAGGATACAAACAACTGATCTGTTTTCCTTGTTTGTTTGGTCCTGTCTAAATAAAAACGTAACTGTCTGTGGACATCTAGTGTGTGGAATATGAACTCTGCTTTGTTAGAGTATTTTGGGAAAAAAACTGGAAGCTCTAACGATTGTTGTAAGCAGAAAGTAGAACAAACTTTAGGAACAAAGGAAGGATTTGGTCTGAGGGATACTCTGTCTTTATGAAAAACCAAGTACGGGGGTTTCACTGACAAAGCTTGAAGCTCTGAAACTCTTCTGGCAGAAGTAATCGCCACCAGAAAGGCTGTCTTCCATGATAGAAACTTTAGATCACATGTGGCTGCCGGTTCAAAGGGGAAAGAAGTCAAGGCGCGTAACACTATATCGAGATCCCATGAAGGTGCAGGATGAGAAATCGGAGGTCTTAATAGAGCAGCACCTTTCAAGAAGGTCTTACACAATCTGTTGCTCATTAAAGGTGGGTCTATGGATTCGTGAAAATTAGAAATTGCTGCCAGTTGTACTTTGATGGTAGAAACTTAAGAGCCTTGATTGAAAAGAGAGGTCAGAAATTTTAGTACTTCTGACACGGGAATAGAAATGGGGTCCAGGCCCCGGAGTTGAGCCCAAATAACAAACCTTTTCCATTTGCTAGAATACAGTTTCTTTGTAGCAGACTTATGGGCCGAAGATAATATGTGCACAACATCTGGATCCAATGCATGACTCCTGACTATTGTCGGAAGAGAAGCCAAGCCGTCAATTTTAAGGTGTGTAGGGATTGGTGGAATAGTCCGGACTGATGAACCAGTAGGTCTGGGACCTGGTCCAGGAATCATGGACCTTCCAGAGCATGTTTCCGAAGATAGGGGAACCACACTTGAAGAGGCCAGTAAGGAGCAATTAAGATCATTTTGCTCCCCAAGAGAGATGCCTTTTGAATCACCCTGGGGAGGAGAGGAACTGGAGGGAAGGCATAAAGCAAGCCGGTGGGCCAAGGATGGACTAAAACGTGCATGGGGCTCTTCCCCGGAGCCGGGATTAGGGAGAAGAATTCTTTGCACTTCGCATTCAGAGGAGTCGCGAAGAGGTCGCAACACGGAACTCCCCATTCGCAGAAAATCTGACTTGCCACTGTCATATTCAGAGACCATTCGTGCGGAGAGAGGATGGTTCTGCTCAATCTGTCGGCTATGACATTGGACTTGCCCGGAATGTGAGTAGCCACTAGGAAGCGGTTGGTCGAGACTGCCCATTCCCAAACTCTCATGGCTTCTCTGCAAAGAGGATAGGATCTGGTCTCTCCCTGTTTGTTCAGGTATCAGACAACTGACATGTTGTCTGAGTGAACAGCGATTACGCCCTGAGGGAGATAATCATGAAGGGCTTGAAGGGACAGGAGTACTGCCCTCATTTCTAGGATGTTGATATGAAGAAGAGTCTCTTCCGGGTGCCATTTGCCTTGGACTGACCTGCCCAGGGAATGCCCCCCACCCCATCTGGGAGGCGTCCGTGGTCAAAGTGGCGCGGAGGAGGAAGAACAAAGGGTCGTCCCTGATCCAAATTGGAGGGCACTAGCCACCAGCGAAGGTCCCGTTTGCAAGATTCCGTGATCCATATGAGGTGACTGAGAGGGAGTTCCTGAAAGGACCACTGAGCTGAAAGAAGCCACTGGAGGATTCTCATGTGCAACCTTGCCAAGGGGACTAGAAGAACCGTGGCAGACATGGATCCCAATAGCTGCAGGACCATTCTGGCTGGGGGCTTTGGACCTGGGAAGTAAGGCTCGAACTTGATTTTGTATGGTTTGAATTCTGTCCATAGGTAGATAGACCCGCATTTGGTTTGAGTCTATCTCTACCCCTATGAATCTTATTCGTTGAGATGGCCGCAACACAGACTTTGGCCAATTGAAGGGTTTTTTTCCGGGGGGGAAAATTTTCCCTTTTTTGGGAAAAAAACCAAAAAAAATTTGGCAACCCAACCCCTTGTTTTAATTTTTTTTTTTTAAAAACCAATTGGGGTTAAAAAAAGGTTTTTTTGTTTCCAAAAAGAGGGGGAAACAAACGGGGGGGGATTCGGCCCCCTTTATGCTTAAAACCCTTTAATTGCGGGCTTTTTTATGGGAACCCCCTAAGTTGGTCGATTCTCAAAATGCAACTTGGTTATATAACATTGTTAGATGTTTCAAGGCATGAAACAACAGGATTCGACCTTCTGATATCCTCTCTGATCGCCAAGGAAGGGGGGAAGGAGGGTGGGTTATGTTAGAATGTATGCAGGCGTGATGGATCCCAAACATCTGAAGTTATGGTGAGTACATAACCAAAAGATGTTATGTTATCCTATCTCGCCTGTTATTCTGAACTGATGGGACAACGCCCTAAGCCCTAAATCCCGCTGGTGGCTCATTGAAAACACTTGAGTACTGTGGGAACCAAATGAAGCTCGGTCCTCTAGATGCCACATCTAATTTGTAGGGAAATGAAGTGCAAAAGGAGAAGACCATGTAGCCAGCTTGAGCACAAAATGTCACTAATAGCAAGCTTAGAATGAAATGCTACCAAGTAGACATAGCCCTTGTAGAATGAGCCTGACAGAGGTGGTAAGCTCTTTGTTAGAATAAATATATGCTTGAGTAATACAGTCCCCTGATCCATTTGGCAATAGTGACCTTTGTGACAGCGCTGCTCCAATCTGTTATCTGCAAAAGGATACAAACAACTGATCTGTTTTCCTTGTTTGTTTGGTCCTGTCTAAATAAAAACGTAACTGTCTGTGGACATCTAGTGTGTAGAATATGAACTCTGATTTGTTAGAGTATTTTGGGAAAAAAACTGGAAGCTCTAACGATTGTTGTAAGCAGAAAGTAGAACAAACTTTAGGAACAAAGGAAGGATTTGGTCTGAGTGGATACTCTGTCTTTATGAAAACCAAGTAACGGGGTTTCACTGACAAAGCTTGAAGCTCTGGAAACTCTTCTGGCAGAAGTATTATCGCCACCAGAAAGGCTGTCTTCCATGATAGAAACTTTAGATCACATGTGGCTGCCGGGTTCAAAGGGGAAAGAAGTCATAGTAGCGCAGAACACTATATCGAGATCCCATGAAGGTGCAGGATGAGAAATCGAGGTCTTAATAGAGCAGCACCTTTCAAGAAGGTCTTACACAATCTGTTGCTCATTAAAGGTGGGTCTATGGATTCGCGTGAAAATTAGAAATTGCTTGCCAGTTGTACTTTTGATGGTAGAAACTGAAGAGCCTTGATTAAAAGAGAGGTCAGAAATTTTAGTACTTCTGACACGAATACCTGAAATGGGGTCCACAGGCCCCGAGTTGAGCCTCCAAATAACAAACCTTTCCATTTAAGCATAGAATACAGTTTCTTTGTAGCAGACCCTTATGGGCGAAGATAATATGTGCACAACATCTGGATCCAATGCATGACTCCTGACTATTGTCGTGGAAGAGGAGAAGCCAAGCCAAGTCAATTTTAAGGTGTGTAGGGATTGGTGAATAGTCCGGACTGATGAACCAGTAGGTCTGGGACCTGGTCCAGGAATCATGGACCTTCCAGAGCATGTTTCGAAGATAGGGGAACCACTAACTTGAAGAGGCCAGTAAGGAGCAATTAAGATCATTTTTGCTCCCCAAGAGAGAGATGCCTTTGAATCACCCTGGGGAGGAGAGAGAACTGAGGGAAGGCATAAAGCAAGCCGGTGGAGGCCAAGGATGGACTAAAAAGGCAGGTATGGGCTCTTCCCGGAGCCGGGATTAGAGAAGAATTTTGCACTTAGCAGATTCAGAGGAGGTCGCCAAGAGGTCGCAACACGGAACTCCCCATTCGCAGAAAAAATCTGACTTGCCACTGTCATATTCCAGAAAGAGACCATTCGTGCATGGAGAGAGGATGGTTCTGCTCAATCTATCGGCTATGACATTGGACTTGCCCGAATGTGAGTAGCCACTAGGGAAGCGGTTGGTCGAGACTGCCCATTCCCAAACTCTCATGGCTTCTCTGCAAAAGAGGATAGGATCTGGTCCCTCCCTGTTTTAGCCTTCAGGTATCAGACAACTGACATGTTGTCTGAGTGGGAACAGCGATTACGCCCCTGAGGGAGATAATCATGAAGGGCTTGAAGAGGACAGGAGTACTGCCCCTCATTTCTAGGATGTTGATATGAAGAAGAGTCTCTTCCTCGGTGCCATTTGCCTTGGACTGGACCTGCCCAGGGAATGCCCCCACCCCATCTGGGAGGCGTCCGGTGGTCAAAGTGGCCGCATTGGGAGGAGTGAAGAACAAAGGGTCGCCCTGATCCAAATTGGAGGCACTAGCCACGAGCGAAGGCCCCGCTTCCAAGATTCCGTGATCCATATGAGGTGACTGGAGAGGAGTTCCCAGCGACCACTGAGCTGAAAAGAAGCCACTGGAGGATTCCCTATGTGCAGTCCTTGCCAAGGGGTTCTAGAAGGCAAGTGAGCAGACATGGTGGATCCCAGCCAGCTGCAGGACCATTCTGGCTGGGGGCTTTGGACCTGGGAAGTAAGGCTCGAACTTGATTTTGTATGGTTTGAATTCTGTCCATAGGTAGATAGACCCGCATTTGGTTTGAGTCTATCTCTACCTCTATGAATCTTATTCGCTGAGATGGTCGCAACACAGACTTTGGCCAATTGAAGGTGATTCCAAGGAATTGCCCAGTAAGATAGTGGCTTGTAGGCTCCGAGAAGTAGATGCTTGGAGGTGGCAGTTAGAGCCAGTCGCCTAGATAATGAAACACCTGGAATCCTAGACTTTCAGGTGAGCAGTCACTACTGCCAAGCACTTGGTGAACACCCTGGGGGCTGTGGTGAGACCAAAGGGCAGCGCGGAACTGAAAATGACTGTCTCCTAGGCTGAAGCGAGATGTCTCCTGGACGCTTGATGCACCATGATATGATAATAAGCGTCCTTGAGATCTATGGAGCACATCCAAACACCCTTCTCCAGCAATGGGAGAATGGTTTGTAGAGTGACCATTCGAACTTGGACTTTCTGACTGAACGGTTTAGGATGCTTAGGTCCAAAATGGGCCTCAAGTCCCCAGTTTTTTTGGCACCAAAAGAATCTTGAGTAAGTCCCTAATCCGATCTGTTCTGGGGACCGTTGGATGACTCCTTTTGCAGCAGCTTTGAAACTTCTGAGGCTGCGGTATCCCGCTGACTGGGTGGCGGGTCCGGGATTTTTTGGACTGAGGGATGGGGTGAGAGAATGGGATGGAGTAACCTCCGGCGATAATCCGGCACCCATCGGTCCTGAGTGATCCTTCCCAGAGCTTCCAGGTGCTTGAGAACGACCCCCGACTGGCCCGAGCAGCACAGCCGGGCAATCCCTCAGGGACTATGAAAGGCTGAAGAGCCACGAAAGGACTCGCGGTCTCCAGTGTTGCGAGGGCCTCTGCCGCCTCTGGGATGGCGTCTTCTGGATGAATTTCCACCTCCTCTGCCTCTGGAAGGGGAACCTTCCTGCTGAGAGGGGTAAGGCTTCTGAGATCTACGGAACCACATTTTCCCTCCTCTTTTAGCCTTGGGATAAGGCCGAAAGGGAGTGGAAAATCGTGCCCCTACAGCAGTAAGAGTCTTACCCTCCTGTTCACAGCGGGTTAGTGTGTCTTTTACCTTGGGTCCAAACAGAGAGGACCCATCAAAGGGGCCGTCGGCAAATGAAGACTTAAAGGCCTCCGCGAAATGACACAGGCGGAGCCAGGCTTGTCTCCGTAGAGCAATGCCTGTACCATAGCCTACGCCTTCGCCGCATACGAAATGAGCCTCATGGACGAGTTCGAAATGGACGACATTGTAGGCAGCTGAGAGCCAACTGTCTGGGCCAGCTCCTCAGGCAGGTTACCCAAGAGGGTATCGGATAGCTCCTTAATCAGATCCCTCTGAAATCTGGTAAAGTGCGTCAGGTAGTTCAAGGACCTCAGTGTAAAGGCCGCTGAACTAAGGGTGCACTTTCGCATCGATCCATGCTCCTAGACTCCTTATTAGGAGGATGGACGGACGTAGAAGCCTCTGCTACATCTTGCTGGGTAGCAGATGCCACCACCAAAGCATCTACAGCCACACCTTTAGTAAGGAACTCTCTATCAGGGGCGCCGAGAGAAATTTGTTCGGACGAGCAGGCACCGGTTCCACAGAGTCTGGGTGTTCACGCCCGACAGATCAAATCCAAGAGCTCGTCAAGGGCGGAGACACCCAGGAGGCGGAGGAGCTGAGCCCAAGGCCTTCAGGAACACCACTCATCAGCAGAGGGAGGTTTGGACTGCCAGCCACCTCGCTGTTTTTAGGGCTTCCAGGATGTCTGCAAAGGAGACATCATCCGAGGACGACAGGGGACCCTCTGCATCATCGAGATCGGTGTCGGATGTCAAAGACTCATCAGGAGTCAACGTGCTTCCTCTTGCACGACCTTTTCCTGGGGGTTCTTCCGAAGAGGCTGAAGGACCTCCAGGAGGGAGAAACCCCAGCGGGGTAACCTGAGGCTCGGGGCCCGGGCTGTCTAAGACAGGGGACTGCCAATGTCCCAGTCTTCGTATGCAGGAGGTAGCTGGGAAACCGTGGAGGTAGCCAAGGAAGACTGGCTAAAGCGCTCCTCATAGCCCTGAAGGCGGGACCACCAGAATCATGGGAGGTCCCACCTCCGTGGTCACGACAGTGGACGGTACTCCCGCCGCCGACGCACTCAAGAGGGAGACTTGGGACCCGAGAGCATCAATCCCAAGCCTCCAGGGCCAAAGGAAGAAGTCCGTGTACTGAACTCCGACCCAACAGCCGGAGTTGGAGCAAGGGTCGGCCCGACCCTAACACCTCCACAGGTTCCACCAGCACCGCTCCAACGGTGCCGGCTGTTGGAGGAGGAACCATAGGGAGTGGACCATCGGCTCGAAGCCAAAATGGGCTGGAGCCAAACAAGCTTTTGGAACACCGGAGACTGGAAGAGTCGAAGGAGCACCCTGTCGATGTCCGAATCAGACATCTTGGATGACCTAGAGGATACCGATCGGGCCCGAACCGATTTCCCCATTGGCTCCGAAGGGCTCGGGGACCGGCTCCGAAAGGACTCAACAACTATCGGCTCCGAGGAAGGTTCCAAGGAAATTTCCCTCGGTGCCGATAAGGACTTCGGCTCCGAGGGGGAAGAGTCTGAGCCGGTAACCCTGATCGGCTCCAATATCAGTGCAGCCGATGAGGGTGACCAGCCTCTCAATGCCCCAGACCTCGGCTCCGAAACCAGAAGGGTCGAGGCTGGAGGCATCGAGGCAGACCGTTCTGACCTCGGCTCCGAAGTCCGTGGAGCCAATGGAGAAGTCTGCTTGGATTTTTTTGCAGTCGGTTCCGACTGACTGGTCGGAGCCGATGCTTTCTTCTTTTTAGAAGGAGACGAAGAGGAAGATAAAGCCTCCTCGAAGGAAGGCTTGATTAATCCCTTGAGGATTAATTTGTTTTTCCTCTCCTGGAGGACTCTAGAAGAGAACACGTGGCACACACTACACGACTTTTGTAAATGCTTAGCACCTAAGCAATAGACGCACGAGGCGTGGTCGTCCGTTATAGACATTTTAAAACCACACATCAAGCATTTCTTAAACCCGGAGGGTTTGTGTTCTTTCGACATAACTGCTTTGCCAAAGAACCACTATATGTGAAAACAACACTAAACTTTTAGTAAAAGACAGTTCAATACAACAACTTTAACAAAAATTATATATATATATTTAAAATTTTTTTTTTTTTTTTTTAAACACTACCAGTAAACAGACAAAAAAAAAAAGGAGTGAAAGATAGAGAGAGAGTCAAGACCCTCTAACTTAAACGGGTACTTGACCCAAGAAATTAAACAAGCAGCAAAGTAACAGGGGAAGGCCCCTCTAACTAAAACGGGAAACCTTCCCTGACTAAAAAAATCACAAATTTACTAACACAAATTCACCAAACACACTAATATAACAACAATATCTGTTAAAACAGCTTTTGGGTTCAAAGAAGGAAATTTGTGACAGGAAAAGCCTAATAACTAGTACTTAGCCCAGCCAATGTTGAGACCACGTCTAAGCTTGATAGCGGCAAACGAGATCTGGGGGATTAGTGGTGGTGCATCCTGGGATAAAGATAGCTCAGCCAATTAGAGGCCTCGCTCTATAGCATAAGCGTGCCGAGGGATCGGCTCCGAACGCATCAGTTCAGAATGTAGGCGAGATAGGATCACATAACATCTTTTGTTCTGACCTATTAGAATAATTTGGGAAGAAAACAGGAAGCTCAATGGTTTGATTCAAATTTGCCAATGAAGCTACTTTGGGCAAAAAGGACGGGTTAGTATGCAAGGACACCCTGTCTTTATGAAATACTAGATAAGGGGGTCGACTACACAGAGCATGAAGTTCAGAGACTCTTCTAGCTGAGGTGATAGCTACTAAAAAGAGTGTCTTCCACGAAAGTAATTTTATAGAACATGAAGCCGCAGGTTCAAAGGGGGGAAGAATTAAGGATGCTAGAACCAAATTGAGATCCCATTGAGGAGGAGGATCTCTGATGGGTGGTTTGAGCAGAAAGACTCCCTTTAAAAAGGCCTTGCATAGTTTGTGAGACATAATAGAGGACTCTGAGACTCCAACATGAAAGTTCGAAATCACAGCCAATTGAACTCTAATGGTAGATGGGGACGAACCTGCATGGAAAAGTTCGGCTAGAAAGTCTAGAACTGTTTGAATAGAAGCAGTAAAAGGATCTATGTTCTTTGACTGCGCCCAATAAACGTTCCACTTTATGATAAATCTTCCGAGTGGAAGATTTATGAGAGGCAATCAAGATATCTCTAACTGAGTGAGATATCAAAGGAAGCCTGGCTAAGGTCGGAATTGGAGGAACCACGCTGTGAGGTTCAGAGAGGGAAGGGAGTGGTGCAACTGACCCGACTGATGGGTCAAGAGGTCTGGAACTGGGTCCAAATGCCAGGGTTGTTCCAACAGATAACGGTGGAGAAAGGGGAACCAAACTTGTCGAGGCCAGTAAGGGGCAATGAGGATCATAGAAGCTTCCTGAGCGATGGCTTTCTGTATCAGCTGGGATATCAGTGGGAAGGGAGGAAAGGCATACAGAAGTCCCCGGGGCCAAACGTGTACTAGAGCGTCTCTGCTGGGATGGCCTGGTTGGGGAAAGAGGGTGAAAAAATCGTCGCACTTGCTGTTTTGGGGAGTAGCGAAAAGGTCGCAACAAGGCCTGCCCCACTTTCGAAAAATTTTTCCCACACTGCATTGTTTAGAGACCACTCGTGAGGCATGAGAATAGCTCTGCTCAATTTGTCTGCAAACACATTGGACTTCCCGGGGATGTGCGTTGCTAGCAGAAATCGCCCATTGCCACAGTCTGAGTGCTTCTCGACATAGGGGGTAAGATCTGGTTCCGCCTTGTTTGTTTATGTACCACACAACAGACATGTTGTCTGTTTGGATTGCTATAGTTCCCTTGGGAAGAGAGTCTTGTAGGGCTTGCAACGCTAGAAGCACTGCTCTCATCTCTAGGACGTTTATGTGCAAGTATTTTGGCACCAACGGTTGCCACATGCCCTGGACTGTCCTGCCCTGGAAATACCCCCCCACCCGATCAGGGAGGCGTCTGTTGTCACTGTAGCAACCGGAGGGGGAGGGACGAAAGGTCTTCCTAGGAGGAGCTGAGGGGATGTGATCCACCAAGAGAGATGGCTCTTGCACGATTGAGGTATCCGAATAGGATGGGACATCGGGAGGCTTTGGTAAGACCATTGTGTGAACAGCATCCATTGCAAAATCCTCATATGGAAGCGAGCTAATGGTAGGAGAGGGATGGCCGCCGCCATGATCCCCAAGACTTTCAGGATCTGTCTGGCTTTGACCTTGTTGCTCTGCAAGAGAAGAAAGACCTGTTTGTGTATGTCTGCTATTCTCTGCTCTGTGAGTCTGGCTGACATCTTGATTGTGTCTAGATTTGTGCCTATGAAGGTAATAACACGACAAAAGAAGGCTTACAAGACAACAGACTTTTCGTAGTTTATTGAAATGCCTAGCGCCTGACATGTGCGAAGGGTGTAGTCTCTGGCGAGGAGTAAAAGATGCTTGGTGGGGGCTGTAAGGAGCCAGTCGTCTAAATAAGGAAACAACTGGAATCCTTGTCGCCCTCAGATGAGAGGTTACCACTGCCATGCATTTGGTAGACACTCAGGGGCTGTAGTGAGACCAAAGGGCAGGGCTTTCCTGAATTATTGAAAATGACTGGTTCCCAGCCTGAAGCGGAGGGAATCTCCTGAGCCGTCGACTCATTCTGATGTGATAGTACGCATCCTGGAGATCTATAGAGCACATCCAGCTGTCCCGCCCCAAAAGGGAAGAATGGACTGCATGCGTGACCATCCGGAATTTTGTTTTCTTGATAAACTTGTTCGGGTTGCTGAGATCCAGAATGGGTCTCCAGTCCCCTGTTTCTTTGGAACCAAAAGGAATTTGAGCAGGTTCCGGATCCTACTTGGTCTGCTGGCACTGGTTGAATGGCTCTTTTGTGAGCAGCTTTAAAATTTCTAATGCTGCTTGCTCCCCTTTGACTTCAGGTGGAACGCCTGGAAGGGATTGTTTTGGACAGCCGGAATGAAAAGGAAAGGAATTCTGTAGCCTTCGTAATGATAGACTGTACCCACTTGTCTTGGAGTTAGGATAGCCAGGCTTTTGGGTACAGTGACAACCTTCCCGACTGCCTCCGAAGGTGTGACAGTCGGCAACACCTCAGGAATGTTGAAAGGGCTTGTCGGGAAAAGGATTCTCGACTGCCCTGATCTCTCACGAGCCCCTCTGCCTCTGGATGACGGCTACCATTGTTGTTCCCCTCTGCCTCTAGAGGAATCGACTTCTGTGCGTCAGGGTGCAAGAGTCTCCTTGAGATTGTTTACGGAACCACATATTTCCCTTCTGACCTTTGGGGTAAGGTCTAGAAGGAGTAGAAAAACTGACTCCGACGGCAGAAAGAGTTTTGCCATCAGTCTCGCAGACCTAGTTAGGGTTTCGCTTCACTCTGAGGACCAAAGAGGGATGATCCATCAAAGCGGGGAATTAGTGAAGGACGCCATAAAAGGGCCTGCAAAGTTACAATCCAGGCGTGCCTCACGCAAGGGGCTACACCTGTACATGCCGGGCCTACTTGCTCCATCTGCCGATATGAAAGGAGGCGCATGGAGGAGTTGGTTATAGAATTAAGGGTAGCCAGCTTGAGAGTTCATCCTATCCTGAAAACCACGCAGCTGTTGGGTCCTTCAACATTTCACTCGCTTCCTGAGTAAAGTCCTCTGAAGTCGCAGTAAAATGACACAGGTAATTCAGCCGATCTTCATTGTAAAGGTCGCTGGACGAGAACATCCGGCTTCCTGTACCTGTCCATCGACCTATAGACTCCTTGTTAGAGAATGAACAGGCACCGAAGCGATCAGCTAACTCCCTTCTTTGGTAGTCAAGTAGCCACCACCATAGCATCAACAGAGATGCCTTTTGGTCAGAAATTCTTTATCCTTGGGGGCCGTGGATGAACTTTGAAGGTCTCTGTGTGGGTGGGTTCCACTGAGTCAGGAACCGCCCAAGCCTTCTTTGCCACCACTTGCATAAGGGGGGTCAAAGGGAGGACATCCAGGAGGTGGAAGGGCGAGCGCTAAACGCCTTCAAGGTACAACTGATTCATCCCTCTGAAGTGGTTGAGGGAGCTGGCCAACCCTCTGTTTTAAGAGATTTCAAGGATGTCTGCAAAGGAGACATCTTTCAGAGGGGGAACGAGGGGAACCCTTCTGTGAACTCTTCAAATCAGTGTCAGGAGGTGACAGACTCAGGGAGTGAATAAAGCTTCAAGATACACTGCCTCTTCCTAGGGGCCTCCTACATGGTCAGGAGAGGCCTCGAAGAGAGAGGGAGATCCCACAGGGAAACTTGAGGAGCTGGCTCTCTACGGTCGTCGGGATGCAGAGAGTGAGCGCTCTAAAATCACCGGAGGCACTAAAGGGGAGGGGCAGA